>NW_010973034.1:3786704-3845044 GCF_000737465.1 Haliaeetus leucocephalus | reverse complement strand
GGGGGGAAGGGGGGTGGGGTGGGGAACTAACCAGGCTCTGGTTGGCAGGTGGTGAGCAATTGCATTGTGCATCAATTGTTTTGTATATTCCAATCCTTTTATTAGTATTTTCATTTTATTATTGTTGTTATTATCATTATTAGTTTCTTTCTTTCTGTTCTATGAAACTGTTTTTATCTCAATCCATGAGTTTTACCTTTTTTTTTCCCCTATTCTCTCCCCCATCACAGTGGAGCAGGGTGGGGGGAGTGGGTGAGCAGCTGCGTGGTGTTTAGTTACTGGCTAGGGTTAAACCACAACAAAAGTGAAAAGGAAATTTCCACAAGCACTTCAGAAGTTTTGCCATCATATTTATTTTGTATGGGCACAGTGTCTTCCAAATTAAAAAGGCAAAAATCAAAGCATCCAGCTAAGTCCACACCAAATCACTAGGAATAGGAGAGGCAAAGAGGATTAGGAAATTAGAAAGATGTTGTATGGGTGAAGATGGAGCAGAGAGAGAAGTTGTTTTTCCATCAGAAAACAATTAAATCCCGAAACAAATGTAAATCCCCAAAGCTATGGTTGTTAGAGGCATGTGTGTCAGCATTGTTTCTCATTAAAGCTGACAAACTGTCTGTTTTCAGTTGCTCCTAACACAACAGTCCTGTCACAAGCGAAACCTCTGCATGCAGGGTCGCTGCCTCCAGCTCGTTTTTTTTGAAAACAAGAGTCAAAACAGGACTGCCATGAAAAAGAAAGCGCAATAAAAATGTATTTTTAAGCCCATGTGGAAAACCTGTGGCAACCATTTCTTTGAAGGACTACAGCACTTTGAACATGTTAGCATAGGAGAGAGAGAGGAAGGAGTGCAGGGAATGCCACGCGCAAGATTTTTGGGTGAAGTCCAGCGGTGAGCAGAGCGGCAGCAGCACCACGCTGATTGACCAGGGCATGAAGCACGGTGAGCAGAAGATCTGACCACATCTTGTGCTCCTTCAGTACAACATGCCATGCCCTCTCCTTGAATGCTAGACCAACCCTCCCAGAGGGCTCATATTTTAGGACAGTGAAATTTTTTCACACAGACACAGCTGAAAATAATCCTCGGTGTTTGGGGGGTGACAGACCTATCCTCCTCTGATTGCTCCCAGCTGCTTGAGAACAGAGTGTGGAAAATTTTTCGAAATTACAGGAAATGGAGATTTTCGTGTGTGCTCAGTGGCACCCGGTGGCCTCCAGGACCTTTAAGAGGAGCTGTTTGATCTCAACACTGACAAAGGCAGGCAAGAGGGATACAGGGATGAACATGAGAAGAAGTATGTACTCTGGTGCAGGAAAAGAGAGAGCAATAGAAGGAAACACTGCATGGGTTGGGAAACCGAGACGCCGAGCTTGGCACTGCCAGGATGAAAGTGGGAAACATAACCAGGGTTTTCAGAAAGGCAAATCTTGCTCAGCCTGCTTGGGAATGAACCAAGCAGGTTCATTCTCTCTTTGTCCACAGCACAGCCAGTTTTATTGACTTTTGGGCAAACAGAAATGCTGGAAACCTTGAGTCAAACGACAGGAGTGTGCAAAGCCCTCACTGCTCCAAGCAATCTCTATGCTTCCCCGTTGTGAGGGCACAAGCTAAAACTGTAGCAGAGGAAGATTTCCTGTAACTTCAGCTTTGCCAGAAGTAAAAGCCTTGCCAGAGAATTCGCAGGGAGAAAAGCAGAAAGTATAACGATGTACAAGTCCCAGAAGTAGCAGAGCAGCATCATGATGGAGAAAGCACAGAAGCCGAGAGGGACTGTCAACAGAAAGCAGATTTGTCAGAGGCAGGAAAGGACAAAGCTGAAAGTTACCATAAACGGAGAACAGCAAAATTATTTCCTTCCTTTCTCACATTTTCCTAGGATAATTTATGGGCAATAAAAAGAGCTTGGTTTAAATCTTTGTGGTCTTTTGCTGTCTTACACTTTCTTTTTAAAGTCAGCTTATTCTTTCTTTAGTATCTATGTGCAGTTTTCAGCATAGCTGCAGATCTCAGTAGCCCTTGGTTACATCTGCACCACATGAAATGATGGAGTGTTTTCCCTACTGCACTCAACACTAAAATTTGGCCTAGTAGCAGTCAAGACAAATGCACAGTTGAATAAATAGTTTCACATATAAAACCAGGTTTATTTGTGAGCTTAACTGGATTAACAGTTCAGAGCTGCACCTCATACATCACCGTTAACATGTGCTTGTCAGGAAAGCCTCGTAATTCTTGGGCGTTAAATAAACCTGCCAGTGCTGGGAGACTGAGCTGAAAACCAAAGAGCTTTTAGGGGATGATTATTTAAGATGTTCATTTGGCCTTCACGATTTCACATGTATCCTGTGTTGGCTTGCCTCTGAAACCAGCCCAAGATAATTTCGCATACTACGAATTACAGAAATGGTACAGCGTGCTCTTTCTTTACGGTCTTGTGGTCCTGATGGTGCTCCTCCCTCACCTACATTCTCTGACCCTTGGACGAGCATCAGCGCAGGCTGCTGCCAAACAGGTCAATGCCAGCGGTACCTCCCCGTGCCGGGCACGGCCGCGAGGCCGTGAGGTTATTTTAAGCACTTCAGTGGGTTTCCACTTTTCTGTCGCCTCACAATGATTCCTCCTGAAAAAAATGCTCTCCGCCATGAGAAAACCCTTCCTGTGGAGCAGACCGATGTTTGGAACGTTGTTGTTTGCCGTGTTCATAGAAAAACGGATCCTCTGCCTGATGATACTGAGGAGAAGAGGAGGTTGTACGTCCATACATTTTTCTTCTCCTTTTCTTTAGTCTAACGATTAGCTCTGCCTAAAAAAAAAAACAGTTGGTTCCCTTAAGTGATACTCGGCTGCTAAAACAGCGGGGGTAGGGCGGCGGGGGGGGAAGGGGGATTTTTTTTTTTTTATTTTTATTTTTTTACGGGAGGGAAACCTCCACCTCCCTCTTTCGGGGCGGCGGACCGGGTCCGGCGGCCCCGATCGCCGGCGGCACAGCGGCACCGGGCGGCTGTCTGCGGGCATCGTCCGCCCCAGCACGGCCAACACGGCGGTCGGGGACGGGGACGGGGACGGGGACGGGGACGGGTGTCCTGAGGGCTGCCAGTCCCCAAAAACAGCCTGCGACCGCCCTCCGGTCCGTCCCGAGGGGAAGGTCCGAACTCGGTGCCCGGCGCCAGCTGTCCGTTAAAAAAAATTGGTGGAGTACCGGGAAAAGAGGGGGAGAGTGAATAAATAATGCCGCTGCTATTATTATCATTATTACTGCTGTTATAGTTGTTGTTGCTACTATTATTATTATTGTTGTCATTATTATCATTATTAACATTACCGTTATTGTCATTATTAACATTATCCTTACTATTATCATTACCATTACCGTTGCTATTTTCATCCCTATTATCACCATTATTACCATCATTATCGTCATCATTATCAGCATCACTACTATTATTATTATTATCAGAAAGCCTGGATTTGTATTAGCTAATTTTAATTAACTATTCCTACACACAAGCACGACATCTAACCTTACAAATAGTTATCCAAGCTTACAAATATTTATGCTTCTTCATGCCTTTCAGTCGAGGTAACTATAGTTTTACTGTGACAGATCACAACTCTGCCCTGTTCAGTAACCCATCTTTGAAACAAACAAAAAAAAAGATAAAAAAATGCCTCGGTGTACAGAGCAAAGTGAGGCTAAAGTGAACTTTTCTACAACGTGCCCCTCCACCAATTAGCAGCTCATGAACTTCCTGAGCTTGTGTTCAGTCGGGCAAGAGGGATTTATCTACTACGCATTTTCCAATCGCTTTTTGAACCAAAGCAGAATTTTCACACCCATAACATATTGCAGTATATTACGTGCAGCATCCATAACATATTGCAACATATTACAGCTTACGTTAACTATGTGAAGCAGCAGCTCCTTTATCTCTGTTTCTTTTTCTGCATGGACAGAAATATACATATAAAAACATATATATCAATGTACATATGTACGTGTAATCAAATTACCAACTTCATGCTGAACATAAGGCTTGTCTGCTTACCGTGTTATCTTTTTGGAACTTGCCACCTTAATTGGCACTTTATAGTTTTTGATTTGTGAGAAATGGTAAATAATCGCTGTCTATCTGTGCCACTCATGATAGTATAGATTTCCCTCCCTCCTTTTTTATCCTATCTGTCATTTCTTTTCCAGACTGCAAAGTCTGGCTTTACACAGTTCTTGATATGGAAACTACTCCTCAGTTTTGGTGAGGGACATTTTTCTGCATGTCTTTACTTCTATTACATCATTTAAAATCTAATACAGGTGTATGAACTGCACACTGCAGCATTTAAATACATCCATTTGCTTCCCTTATGTCTCTGCTACCTTTAAGAGCAGAGTCTTTTTAAGAGTCTTTGTAAAAGTCAGCTATGTGAATGTTCATCTATTTACTTTACATGTAACTTACAGACCTAGTTGTCTTTAAGACAAGCAATTTACATTTTTCTCTGGCAGAAAAATTACTTCAGTCTCACCTTCTTTAGATCCCAGATGATATTCCCACGGTGGATATAATTTCTCTACAGTCCTTTCTCTGCTTTATTCAAAGGCTGCACTTCCAAGTTACCTGCAACAAACAATTCTTGATTTAACTTTATGAAAGGTGTCGGAGTATCAAAAATGTTATGATCATCTAAATTTAGAAATAAATAGGAATGTTATGAAGCATGGAACTGTACTATCATTGTCAAGGGAATATTGCAAGCAGCTAGCACTCCTAAGACAAACAAACAGGGCTGAAACCTAAATGGTGAACAGAAAGTCTGTAATAAAATAGCAATACTTGTTCTTCTTCAGCACATTAGCTCTTAAATAAATGTAAAATAATTTATTCAGAGATACAGGGAAGCAATACTGCATAAAACATACAATAAAAGACCTTGTCTTTCAAACTACCTAGTTCCTAATATTTCTAAGTAGACATTTTCAACCATGATCTTTATTTCCCTTTAATTCAGGTACTCTGAAAACAGATCAATATGTCGGGTGTAAATTCCTGATTCAAGAGATCAATGTGACTTTAGACTTCTTTTTCCCCGAAGTAAATTATTAGTTAATTTTTTTAGTGAGAAGAGTCTCTCAGGCAGAAATCATCCTTTTAAGTGAACTCTGCCTGTGATAGTCTTGGTGAAAGAGTTACAAACAAAATTAGATTAATTATAATTTCTATCTTCAGCCCTTTTGTAATGTTAGAAAATAATCTCCACCAGAAGGGTCTGTTTGAGGAAAGATTGTGGTTCATACAGACCTGGGTCCCTAAGAGCCAGTAGCAGGCTGTTTTTCAGATGCAAACTTGTTCATGAAAATAAAAGGAAAAAAGCAAAGAGTAGGCCTTCCATCTTCCAGCTGAAGTTAGATTCATTTTCAGAGAAAAAGAATTTATTCCAAACCATATCTAATCTTAACATCAAACTTACATTTTTTGAGGTCCATGGATGACGATGGGATGATCTGAAGGAAAAAAACTCTCGGATTGAGAGTAAGTCTTTTTTTTTTTTTTATGTTTTCACTTCGATTTCCACTGAATATCTACACTTTTGGGGGGATTCGGCTAGTAGGAACAGCAATCTTTGCAAAAATAGGAGCATAAGCAATCAGAACTGTTGAGAGAGACAATGAAGATGTAGAAAATACAGAAGATTGTGTGCATAAGAACTGGCAGCAAATGTCTAGGCGTCTCTGAAGTGTGAAAACATTTTAAAACTATGTTGCTGAAAATAGCATAAAAGACAACCTCAGAACACATCCAGTCTTCTTTTAAATAATAAAAAAACCCCACACTTATTCTCTGCTTCTTTCCTATTATTGTTCAAAGTCAATTTGTGTATATCTGCTTCTCTCTGTTTCATATTCAAGCTGGATAAAATTGGAGAATTTACATACTTTTTATGAGCCTTGGTCAGTTTGAGGAACTCTTTTTCCTTCTCCTTATGCATGTAAATATATGTATATGTATGTAATCATATTACCAGCTCTGTGTTGAACCTAATGCTTGTCTGCTTTCTCTGTTATTTTCTTACTCTATTTTGGACATGCATACATGTCTGTGATCATAGCACAAACTATATTCTGACATCTTCTGCTCACACAATACCTGAATTTACGTGCTATAGATAAAAAAAAGACTCCTTAGAAGAACCATTTTAATTCTGTGACAATTCTAGAGGAGTGGATCATCCAAGAGTTACCCAGATAAGCAATCTGAACATTTTAATATAAAAATGAAAGAACTACTCGATACTCTCTGGAGTTAAAAAAAAAAAAAAAAAAAAAAAAAAACATTCTCAGAGATTTGTGTTCAAAAGGAAAAGTCAGTGGAAGGAGAAAAAGGGAAGGCAAAGGATCCCACATTCCTTAGAAGATTTTGAATATTCTAAAACACTGATTAAAAAAAGCCCCAAAACAACAACAAAAAAACCCAAACCCCTAAAAAAAAAAAAAAAAAAAAAAAAAAAGGCAGGGAAATAATTATACATGCTTTATTTAGGCCTGTGTATTCCTTCCCTGTTTCAGCTACTGCTTGCTCGCCCTTGTACTCTTCACTGTTCAGGTTTCACCACCTCCCCTGCTCCTTCTCAGCGGAGATCCTGCGTTTCGCTCCCCCCGGAGTGGAGAAGTCAGAGACAGCAGTAATTAGTGGCAAATCCTTGCAACCCTCCCACTCCGGTGTCTTGGCTATCCTTTGAAAAACAGCAATCTAAACCATTTTCCCTGAATGGTCAACTAGACCGTCTCGGTGGCTGCTGACATGTTCGTGGGGGATCATTGTTTGACCTGGAGTGCCTCCTTCAGCTCAGCCATGAAATTCCCTTTCCGTGAAGCCATAAAAATCACTCTTGTCACAAAGCAGCTGGAATTGAAGCTCAGGAGCCCACAAGTCCGCAGTGTGCCCAGCGGACTACACAGCAGAAGGAGATTTCGGGGAGCGGTGGCACCAGCAGTGATCTGGGCAGCACCTCCAGGTTTTGCACTAGATCAAAAATCTTTCTCTCTCTGCTCTCTCAAAGGTAGAAATAAGAGCTTTAGCAGAAATAAGACTCTGTGTGTGTTTGCACTTAAGGGGCATAATCTATTGTGGGGAAGGCTAAATTGGAGAAATTACCTTGGCAGTTCATTTTGGTTGCAGTGAGGTGAGTCGTTATTCTAACTGCTTCTACTTTAGCAGATTGCACATCTGTAGAGTTTTCTGCCTCCCTCCCCCACGTATTGGTATCTTTTCTCCAACAGGCTGCCTCTGACACAGGACAGCAGGAATAGGAATGAAGTCGTGAAAACTTCAGTGTCAAGACAAGCTTGAGAGACTTCTGACGCAAGATACTTTCTTCTCTTTTCATGAAAAAAAAAACAACCGCACACTAACACTTAGCCTTATTTTCTATTCTGCTCCAGGACCTATGTTTTTGTATCATTTAAACCACCTGTAATTGCCAGAATAAGTAGAGCAACACAAAACAAATAAATGAAACCATTTGTCTTCCCATTAGAAGTAAAAAAGAGGGTAAGCATCCCTATTCTTCTCGCAGTCTTTAAGATGTTCATCAGTAAGTTAAGCCTTTTTTCCCCTGACTCTTACCATCAATACTTTAATACCTACTGGATTTGATGATTTAAGAAAAAAAAAAATTATCTGGTTAATAAAATAAATAGAGCCTTCATTCTACAAAATGAAACAATTTGAATAATTTTCATATAAACCTCAATAATGGAGTGTCAATCTGTAACAAAACCTTCAGATATTTTCACAGTTAAGTCTTACTTGTCATTCCTGGTCTTTGCTAAATTTAACATGAATCACTGACTCAGACACAAGCTGAATTTCTTGTAGGAGTTCACTGTTTTATGTATAAATTGCATATGTAAACTGTATTTCACCAATAACTTTATTCTAAGCCACCGAAGAAGTATTTTGGGTATGCTTTTTTAAGCCTCTTTTCTTCCTTCTTGAAGATGAGAATTTCTGTGGTGTAAAAGGTCATTTGGGGGTCCATGGCAGTGAGTAATTTCTATAGGAAAAAAAAAAATTGGGTATTTCTTTATGGATATGTCTTACTTAAATAAAAAATGCTTCCAATTTAATTCATTCCAATTCACTCTTACTTTGGTCTTTTACTGTCATAAAATAAATATAAAAATAATGTGTTATTTTCTAACTTTCACAGTGGGTTCAACTCCTGAGGCTATGACATACAATTCAGGACAATGACGAATGGATGACACTTGGCATCTGAAGCTCGGCCAGCAGAACAAAGATCCTATTGTCTAAGGGATTACATCCAAACAATCAGGTTCATTTTTTGCTCTACAGACATAAAACAGTCCCATTTGCAAACACATGTAGACATCTCTATATGAAAGTTTGTCATAGCCTTTCATGTTTGATAATGCATTTTTTCTTCACAATGGAATATTTTAATCCCCCTGTTTAAATTTTGATTCTTCTTTTTCCTTCTTTCTTTTCCATTACATAGAAAAAATCCTATGAAAAAGATAGGACATGGTGAAAGACTAATAATTTCAATAGTTTATTCTCTGACCATGCTTAATTATGAGTGGGATTTAAGCAGGTGTTAAATTGTATTTCTTTGAAGTGTCCAAGTCCAAGAAATTGCCTAATAAAAAGCTCCTAAATAGTTCTATCTCCTTGTGGCTTTACTTTTTTTAGTCTTTATAAACTAATTCCATATATGGTCTTCTCTTTCTTCCTTTTAACTTTTTTAGATCAATGAAGACTAGATGTTTTTTCTTGTATGAGAGAGGAAAAAAACAGGTTATTTAAGTATACCAGATTTAAAAAATGGCATTGTTTCACTGACTTATTAAGTCATAAGTATGGTTTCAGATCTGATCTTGTTTGCATGGAAACCCAATATGAAACCTTCCTTTCCAATGAAAAAGACACAGCTGAATATAAAGTTGTACTCCTTGAAGTTTAGTTATAATTAAGGTCTCTAGCTGAAGTCAATCTTTCAGTTTCTGATTTTAAGTCAAGCTCGCTGCTGGTTAGAAAGTGACATCGGACTTTAATTCTTTCACAACTGCATCTCACTTTGTCAAAAAATATTTTTAAGATCTTACCCTGTACTGAACCGCCATCCATCCAGCTGACCAATATTTTGGCACACCCAGAGGAAACTTATCTATCAATATTCTTCCAAAAATTTGTTCTCTATGGCTCAAAATATGTTGTGGAACATACTTATTTTTAGCAAATACATAGGGAAGTTTTATGCTGACACTCAAACTGTAGGACATCAGTTTCTATGCAGCTAAAGACCATGATTTCAAAAAATTGAATTCTGTGTGTTGTCTTCTGTTGCTTCTCACTTCAGTGGAATTAACTTCCATTTTTTTCTGCAAGTGCAGACTTTGGAGAAGATGGTGAAACCTTTACCTCATTGTTAATTAAATATCTTGAAGTCAGCAAGTGTATTCTTAGACTTACCCTGAGTGATTTACTAACTACCAGTGAACAAAACACTACTAAAATCAAATCATTATTTTGGAGTTGAACCAAAGAAATGATAGTGGAATGACCCCATGATGCTTTCCAACATAATACAAATTGCAAATTAGAGACAAAAACTACCTTTGATATTTTATTTTAAGAATTATGGTCTCTTGTGGATGCTACTATTTTTGAAGTTCAGCGTAAAAAGGTAGAAGTACTTACTTTCTTCTGAAAATATAATTCACTAATAGGCTTGCCAACAACCATTGCTTTTATTGCTTTTGTTTCAGAAGTTCCTAGATGACATTTCAAACAGAAAAGAGGAGGCAGTACTAAATACTTCTTGCTTAAATTTTAAACGATTCAAATAAATGTATTTGCATTTTGGAAAAATTATACTTCATAACCATGAAAGCAAGACAATACACTATTTTAGAGGCCTTGTTTCTTCTTCTGCTTATCTTTGCCATCTGAGATTCTCCTGCTTTGGCTCTATTTCTCTGGAGTTATGTCTTTGTCCCTGATTTTTTTAGCATTCTTCTCTTGAAGATTTATGAAATATCTTAGAGATATTCTTGTAGCTCAGTCTATAACACATATTTATGAAAATCCTATTTTTCTGTATAGAGGGAAAATGTGAGAAAGGTAGACCGCTGAGATTTAACTGATTTCTGCATATAACTGATCCAGTTCTAGCACACTTTAAAGACTGATCAAACAGAGATAAATTACCAACCCGTGCTCTTATTACCTAACACAAAAGTTACCTGAACAGCTACCTGAACAGCAGGCATATGATCACTGTTTGTTTAAGAGATGCTTAAATGCTGCTTATGAGCCATTGTGCTATTTGGGGAAATTACAGGGATTAAGCAGTGTAAGAGAAGTATTTGTAGCAGGTTGTTCCTTCTGCTGTTGCAGCTGCTGGTGCTGGCACCTACTCTTTTCCAGTTCAGCTGTTTTCTAGCTACCCACCAATATAGTTAACAACGAAGAATTATTTTAAAGGGTTGCAATGCAGACAAGGATTGAGGGTTCATCACCCAAGCTAAAGGAGAGGAATATAGTGGGATACTGCATTTCAGTCTCAGAAAGAAATGGCTGTAGAACTAAAATGAAACTGAAAAACAGTTTTGAGAGTGAAAGAATTTGAAAACAATGGAGCCAGAACCAGCCTGGTATCTGCCCATAGAGGAATGCCATTCCTCAATACCGTGTATGATACTGCCCTAACACTGAGGTAAATTTGATAATCCTAAAGCCTCTTTTATTCATAATATTTAGTCCTGTTTCTCTTCTTCCTAAACATATTTCTTTCACTCAGATGCTTCAATCAGTTTTTAATATCCTTTCTGACATGAAATTCTGCAAGAATGATAAATCTACCTTTCTGAATAGAAGAATAAGTTATTTGTTGCACTAATTAAGCCTTACAGCATTGCCTATATCAGAAACATTAGAAAAAAAATAAAAATGAACAGTAGTTGGAAGGTCAGCCACAGCTAGAACAAGAACTGACATCCAGATAGATGAGATTTGGTAAACCTCAGCTTGTTCCTGCTGCTCTACTTCTAGAAAATAATGGAAAACTACAAACAGAAATAAATTTCCCGGAATCTCCTACTTTTACTGGGTAATTTCATAGTAACTATAAAGTCAGCATCTGCACACTTATTCGGAGTTGATGTCAGATGGTGGAATAAAGGGACTTATTTAAAATTGTTTCTAAGTAAAAGCCTGTTGAAACTGCCAGCTGTTCATCTCCATTTTCTTCCTACATGACATTTTCCTCTCGAGGAACACCAGTTCCAATCTGGTTAGAAAAGCACGACTTGCTCTGTTTTTTTGCACAAGCACACACGCAGGCAAAGGGATTTCCTGGCCGCAGAGGCATGTAGCATCACACAGTTCATCTCCTTACGGCTGAGATGTTTTCTCCCCTCAAAATGTGGCCACATCTGTACTGGGGACAGTCCCAGGTCTGTCCCAGTCCCCTAGCAGTCCTGGGCATTGCCTGGGAGAATGCTAGCTCCTGGGTCAGTTCTTGGGTCAGGACATGGATTGACGGGGTCCACGGTCCGGCAGAGCCATGGCTGTGACAGGGCGGCAGAGAACCACCACCGTGGCATAGGACATAGGCTCAGGACAAGGAGTGGTGGCCCTATTTATGAATGGCCACCTATAGCCAGTTCTGTGGATTTTCAAGCCAGGGCCAGAATTTGGTGATGAACACTGCTTGAACCAGAAGGGTAAAAAAAACACAGATACAATGTAAAGGGGGCAAGTCTAGTATTCTTCAGATTGATGTTATATCCTTAATTGCCATCTTTTCAGGGTCAGCTGCAGGAGGTGCAGTTTACTGCCATGTGCTTCTAGATGGCAGGCATCGCTATAAAATTGGAATTTTTCATGCCTTTGCTCTCTTTTAGTCACTGCTAGAAGGCAGACACAAAGAAGCCACATACCTATCCCTATCACTGTTCAAGTTTTTTAACAGGATGTTGTGCAAATTAATGCTTTACCTGGTAACCTATGAAATCCTTTTGCATGTGTTAGCCAGGCCTTACACTTTCAAGCTGTATAGACATCTTGCTTACAGGGTCTTCTTGCACATAGCTAAAGCTATTTGAGAAAAGTGACCCAAAAAGGAAGGGTTAAACATACTCTTAGATTTTTGACCGTGGACACAAAGCAGAAGTCTTCAGAACAAATGGACTCAAATCTTTAAGGCTAAAGGAAAGATATTTCAAATGAGCTGAACAGAATCACATGAGGTGAAACCACAGGTGTAGATAATGGATAATATAGGTTGGATGCTTATCATATAGTTTGTCAGGAACTGTAAGACCGAAACAATAAGTCTACAAATAGTAAACCCACCATCTCACAGTACGGGTCTGTTACCTGGAGAAATGTTTTTCTGACTAGTGTTCAGAGCTTTAAATACTAGGATTTTCATCACTTCCCTTCTCTACAGCTAAAACAGATATTACCAGTCAGGCTTTCATTTCATTCATTAACCTTAGATATACATCTGTGCAGAAGACTAAGGCCTTAATTTCAACTGATTCCATCTCTATTTTTGCCATATTATGTATTAGCTATTAGGGATTTCTAACTTCCATATTTTGGGGAACTCCTATTGTGTTTCTCAGCAGTTTGCCAACTTTGCTATCTTAACCCTTACTCTTACCATATAAATCTTTCTTTATAATGCCCTGATCACTTTGGATTTTTTCTGGAAGTTAAGTCCCCCATTTTTATTGTTTATTTCTGATATCATAGTAATTAACATAAAGCAGTAGGTTCCAGACATTATCAAGAAGAAAGTTCAAGAATAAAAAAGGAGAGGGGGAAATATTTTTTCCAAAAATACATCTTTTTACCGTCAACCTCATTACCACTAGATGTTCTGAATACCCACTGTCCAAAATGGTTCAGTAATTAGACAAATTCATGAAAAAAAGGTTCAGGAACACTTTTGAATCAGATGATGTGCATGTAGTCCCACCAGCCCTAGTGCCCATCTTCTGGAAATCTGTAAATGGCAAGCTGCCACATGCTGGAAGACCATACAATAGAAGTGACAAAACATATCTCTCTGTGTTTTATTTTGTACTTACAGTCTTTTCCTAGTACTTGCTAGGACAGATGAACCTTTGGTCTTACGTGGTACAGCCACTTGTATGGTCTGGTATAGCAAGTTACCTATTTGTTTTATTTTGTGGATACAATGACCACAAAATTGTATTGAATGTTCTTACTGACACAACTGTTTTGCCAAGCCTTAAGGCAAGCCTATAGCTTGCATCTATGTCACCTCATTAAAAATTAATCGTGCCTCTTCCTTCTGCAGTAGATTCTGCCCGTAATAAAGCAATGCTGGACCATGTATTTTGAAGCCTTCTCTTCAATGCCTATGAGATGCCAAGTGATTGTAGTTATAAGTATTAGCAAATATGATTGGAAAGAAATAATTTTGTCTCTGAAAACTCATGTCTCATTTGATACCTATTAGTTGAAATCACGTTTTGCAGCTTCACTTTCTCCAAGGTTCCTCACTCTCTCATGTTTCAGACTCTTCTTAAAATGTAGTATTTTTTAGCTTTATTAGTTGAAACCACCAGCATTTCTTTTGAGGTTTGTACTCCTTCTAGGTTCCTTTGTGATAATGCTCTTTTTAAAAAACTCACAACTCCTCCTGGCTTAGAAAAATCTGCACATTTCCTCAATGTGGTGCTTGTTCCCCTTTCTGGAAAACTAATGAAGTCACTGAATAAGATCATACCTTTTGCCAATGCCTAGTCTCCCACAGCTTGCCTATCTGCAGAAGTTTAGTGTGCTGTAAACATTGGTGTGAATTAACTTCATGGTAATTACTTTATATCCTTTCCTAGATGGGTACTCTTAATGCACAATAAGGATGTATTATGCCGATTTCTAAGTCAGGGCTTGGGTGTTATTCTGAACAGCTATCATCCCCAAGCTACACCATAGCTTGTAGCTAACCACAATGCATGCAGATTATTTTTTACAAGACATTTTCAGAAGAAAGAACAGAGAACTGTAGGATTGCTTCAACATCTTAGGCTTGATGCCTACAGCTTTTGGCATGTGTAAGACATAATGGAGAGAAGATGGGGTGAGTATCTTAGAAGTGGAATTACCCTCCTGCCTGATGTTCTCTGTGTTTATGGGTCAGGCTGAACTGCTGGAGGGAGCCAACAGTAAAGGTAAGATATTACTGATAAATTTCAAGCCTAATTTCTCAGGAAAAAAACAAAATCTAAATATGAGGCAGTTCATTCTACTTTCAGATTGATATAGGTCTCTGTAAAAGCAACAAAACCAACTACTGAGATGAGTAAGCAAAGCTAATATGGGTGGAGATGAAAAGAAAAAATAAGAGAAAATGGACAGAAAAAAAAACCAATATAGAAGACTGTGATTTGGGGGATTTGTAAAACTTGCGGGATTTGTAGGACTTGAGAGACTGATCAGATTTCCTTTTCACCAGCCAATGTTAAGGTTTTAGCTTGTGTTGGTCTTGGACCCTAACAGCTAGTGCAGGAAATAGCATGAGAAGACACAAGGACACAGGAGGGGGAATATAAGAAGTAAGGAAAAAGCAGTCCCAAGGCAAGGAATGAAGCATAGCATCTAGGACCAAACTGTGCAAAACCATTCTCCTACTGCTAAGGGAAGCTTCACTGAGCAGCTTCACTGTTTTCTGTTAAAATGAAGTCAAGTGATCAAGACAGGAGTCATACATGGAAAGAGAACAGACAGGACAGTTGCTAAAATATATGCACCAATTGCTCCTGCTGACTAGTCATGGGAAAAGGAGGAATATTCCCCATATTTTAATGGGTAACTGAACCAGATAATTAGTTGAAAAAATCAAGATCAATTGATTGTCATCTGTATTGAGAGCAGATTGTACATTTGAAATTATGTGGGTTTTTTTCTTTTCCACTCTCTACTGTATTGCATCACAGTGAGTCACATGTCTTTTTTCCATGCTAACACCACAACATGCTGCAGCAAATCAGATGTGGTATGACAAATACAATGAATCAAAATGGTACTCACCATGTTTTTAACTGGCAAATTCCTAGCACAATTTTTAAGCCATGGGATGGCCTGCTGTGTCAGAGGAATTCAGCACTGAGTAAAACACAGCCCTGGATTTTTTATGTCTTTAAGGGTCAGTTCTTGCAGCCCATGAAGTTTTTGTTATTGCAAAATGGGGTAGCATGCCACAAAAAACACAGTCACATTTAATGAATAGAGCTAGACAATGCTGAAAACTGAGCTCGGTACCTTGGAAACCCTGTAAAATCAAAGCAGGAGGGTACACAGGCCAGGCAATGGAAGTCCGTCACTCAGGAGTCTCTGGTTGGTTGGTCCTATCAAATGAGTCTAGAAGCACAAAACACTGAACTTCTGTAATGCTCTGCTTGATGCACTGACCCACTTGAAGGTCCTACCAAGGGACCTCCCTGGCTCTCTTCATCCTGCCACAGGTGTTTCTGAAGACTCTGTCCTCTGCTCTGGGTCTACAGCAACCTATGGAAAGGACTATCAAGAAGTTAAGCTAGCATGAATCTAAGTGAGTCACAGTTGGAGCTTTGTTAACATTGACTCATTTTGATGTGGTAATTATTACTTTCTGCCGAAAAAATATTCTGCCAGGAAATTTCTAAACAACTCTCCAATTACCAGCAGCCTCTTCAGTGTCAGTAGTTCCCCAAGTAAACCTACATGTGCAAATATGAACTTTTGGCAAGTGCATGTTGTTGTCACGCTGAAGTGGTTTCATCCAGAATCAAGCTGAGCTAAGAGCAAGATCTGCTGGCCTGTGAGGACAGGTTGATCTGACCTGCGGGGTCAACAGGGCCTCTGAATTCATGGTTTAGAAGTAGGCTTCTCCTTTTCCTTCAACTTCTTCAATTACTGACAGATGTCAGTAAGTAGCATCTAGGTGGTCAACCCATCACATGCCCAGGTCAGTGGAAAGGATCAAAGACAGATGCTCTAAAGGAATGGCAGGCTCTAAGTAAAAGTAACAAGGATACATCAGAGCAAAGCCCTCATCTGCATCAGTGAAAAAAGTGGCATCTCTGGGAGAAGAACTATTTCTGTGAGTCAAAGAAACATGCTTCCAGAGCCAACGTGCTCCACATGGGTAGTGCCACTCACCAAGCAGAGCTTTAGTTAAAAACTCTGTGGAGGAAAGAGCTCTGGAGTGAGATAAGTAGGTAAGAAAAGCTGTGGACACACCCTTCATCTGAGCAAACAAACAAAAATAATCACTGAATCACAAAATAGTGACAAAACCTGAGCAGATATTTCTTGTACAAGGTTCACTCTTTCACATATGGGCAGCATAGAGAAATCCACACAGAACAAGAGCTAGGAAAGTATTCCAGCCAAGGCTGAACCAAGTCTAAAATCCAATGCGTTTGGGGGATACTGTTATTGCCTAACAGAAGAGACAGAAATAAGAGATCACATTTTGGAACAGCAGGGGAAACAATATACTTTTAAAAACATGTTTTCAGTCCCATCTATCATCTGACAGTAAATTTTGGCAGTCTTAAATGTGTTAGTTTGTATGGTTTCTATTGCTCACTTGCATATTCTCTCATGAGAAATTATATATATATAAGTACACATATATAGGTATATATATATAAAAAAGCAGGATTTATTCCATAATTTAATGAATGGATAGAGATACTTCCAAGTGATGTTACTCTGCATTTATCTTACATTAAAATATTTTAACATATAACACAACAGCATCTACTTTCTTTTTTTTCCCTGAAATCCCACAACAACCAATATACAAAATGCCTCTAATTCAAAATATTTTTGGCACGAATAGATTTAAAGCTTTACCTATCCTTTGTGTCTTAAACATCAAGATTTCTCTAAGTAAAAACTGTTTGCAAAAAATAGTGGAAGGCACATCTGTTATTTATTTTCTTAAGAGTAAGCAGTCTTCAGTAAGAGGAAACATATATTTCTGAACAGCTGTTGAAATGTTAAGGCAGCTTCAGCTTCTGTGTAAGAACCAACTGGAACTTTAGATATGCTGAAAAATTATTATAAAACTGCTTCTTTTGTAATTATATAGCAAAACAGGAGACGCTAAAATATATGTAAAGACATATAGTCAATTCCAGATTGACTAAATATTCACTCCTTTTGACCTAGAACAAGCTCATTTCTGTAAAAGGCTACTTTATCACAAATTAAGTGGACTTTTGAAGTCAAAAGGTAAAAGAACTCTGTTTTTGTGTAAAGTATTTTCATTTTAGGATAGGAAGCAAGTTTTCTGGCAAACTAACACTGGCCTACATCTACATTAGAGTGGAGCATGGCCCAGTAGGAGCAGACTATGGAACATAGCTGGAATGGAGGAGCTTAAGGTCACATTGCACACACTTGGTGGGGAGAGGGACCTGAACGTAACATCTACTGTAGAATCACAGAACCATAGAATAGTTTGGGTTGGAGGGGACCTCTAAAGTTCGTCTAGTCCAACCCCCCTGCAATGAGCAGGGACATCTTCAACCAGACCAGGTTGCTCAGAGTCCCATCCAACCTGACCTTGAATGTTCTGGGGATGGGGCATCTCTCTAAGCAACCTGTGTCAGTGTTTCACCACCTTCATTGTAAAAATTTTCTCCCTTATATCTAGACTGAATCTGCCCTCTTTTAGTTTAAAACCATTATTAGTACCAGCACAGCAAAGATCTCTGGTAGTATATTTTGTTTATCTTAAACTGAAAGAAATCTACTTTGCACACTCCAAGACTACTCTGTAAAATGAGCCAAAGTGCAGCAAATGGGGATGATTGATTCAAATGGGAAAACTGATTGATTCAAATTAGAGCACCATTGTTTCTTATATTTTGCTTGCCAACAAATCAAGTTGATACCAGATGTGTACAGACCAGTAAGTCAGAGGATTATGTACCAAGTGAAATTAACTCACATTTGCTCCTTTGACCTTGTTCAGGTTACCTGTTGAACTATTAGGCAGAAAACTCCCCCTTCTCCATCTTCCCCAACCACATGCAATAACTATTTCTTTCTTCCCAAAGAGCACCTGCCATAACCACACCTTATCTAGGTTTGATAGATTACATCCCTGGATTTAGCATCCTCACCCTTAGCACTCAGTCCACAAACCTGCTTCCCTGCCCTGGTTTTACTGTGTTCTTCGTGGCCTTCTTTATTTCCTGGAAGAACAGAATTGTCCCAAGAACATTTTTTTGCAAATGTTGGTAATTATACAGATTCCAAAAATTGTATTGTTTTGCCTTCATACAGGTATATTTGACAAGAGTGGATTTGTACAGCAGGCCTTATAATTCACAATGTTGTCCTCATGAGCTTTGCTGGAAATTACTATGGATAAATTTAACTCATATTTTGCCAGTGTCAGTTCTGACATCCATCCATCCATCCAAATTTCTCCTTCTGGACAAATCTGTAAGGCTAATAAACAGACCTTGCAAACCATAGTCCTAATCCAAACCTTAGTGCTGCCAACCCATTTCTTGTAGTCTGACAGACTGGATCTGTTGGTTAAAGCCACATTGAGAACACTTTACACTTGGGTGACTGTCCTGCTCATTCACTGGGTTTTACTGCTCCCACAGCAGTGACAATGGAGCAAAAAGCATTTCTGAACTTCAGCTATCCTACTTTACAGTCTAATTTGTTTTAAATACCAAAAAGTGTTAATGAAAAGAAGTGAGGACACATGTCATTTTGTTCCTTCAGTTATGAAAGTGATAACACGTAGCAGGGGAGCAGAGTAGAGAGACGGATGTGGCAACATCTGAAACTACCTCTGCTAGATGAGAGAGTCTTTGAGCAAAGGCTGAATTTGGGTCTAGATCTGGAATTTAAAAGTAATCATAGCCATAAATAAAAAAAAAATAAGTACACTTATTTGATGTCTTGACTAGACAGAGTTAGGTCAGTCTACTCTATGAGCCTACATTCAAATTGGAAAAACGGCATTAGCGTTTAATAATCAGAACTGAAGTCGGGTTGCCAAGGATTGAGTTGACTTCTCAATTGATTGGGGTTAGTGCTGTGTCTAGACAGGATGGATAGGCTAAGATTAGGACAGGCAGTGCCCCTGAGGAACTGGCAAGGCTTCTGGCAAAACTGGCAGATGCCAGTTAAAAGTGACAACTAAGCTTCAGGTTCAAGGTAGCAAGTTTTGGCAAGTCAGCAGACCACCTAGGGCTGGCAAAAGTAACGAGGCGAATTTCAAAGCCATGGTTGGTTTTGGGGTCCCCAGCAGGTGTTGGTGAGCTAGGAACAGCTTTTGTGTTAGAAGATGTTTTAAGGTATGTTTAGGATGGGTGCTTCCAGGGACCACGCAGCACAGGTATCGTTACCTTAGAAATACACTTCAAACCGTTAGCTGCAAAACAGCTACCACAGTTTTTTTAGTTATTTACCACATCTCCAAAACTTTAGGGTTCAAATGGGTCAGATTCACACATTCCCTATCATATGACTAATGCTAGCAGCGTTAACAGCTAAGCAAGGTGTATGACAAGGCTCTGGAGTTCAATGAATGGAGAGAAATTGGCTTTAAACATGACAATTTTTTAAATTCTAGATTGGACTCTTTCCAGTCTGTCTGAACATATTTTCTATTTAAACTGATGTAAAAGGTAAAAATGTGACTTGGTAATAAAAGTTGGATACCCTGAGTGGGGCTGCGAATGTCAGGTCACAGCACATTTCTGAAAAACACTTGGTGTGCTACCTTGACCACTCACCTTGAAGTCCAGGTAATGGTGGCATTGTAAATTCTGAGTCCTAGCCACTGTGAACAGGCTTTGCTAAGAAATTAGAAATATTCTACTATCAGAGCTGAACTCCAAATGGCTGTGAGCTGCTCCAATTCTTTTCCAACTAACACTTGTTGACAACAGTGGGAGGGTTGCTCAGTTTCAGTTGTGGAGGATCAGGCTATTTGGTGCCTTGAGGTCAGACCCATCCACGGTCAGTGTTTGCACCAGGGGAGACTCTGTCTCACAGCAGAATTTTCCGTTACTGAACACCAGTTCAGCACTGGTCTTTGTACAATTTGTCTGCTTCCAGGATGGGATGTCCCAGAAAGGTGAAACCGGCAGAACCAGACCACTGGAATAAGCCTCAGCCTGTGGGAGAAGGATGCTGTAAAACTCCTCCCAACTGACAGTCTCTTACCTATTCTGTTGTTGTCAGTTGTTATACACCTAAGGCATTTATTGTATTTTCCTGCTATTAAAAGTATTTTTAAATAATTGGACTGCTCATTTATTAGCTATTAAAAAGCATATGTCTCTCTGGGGGCAATCCCAGCTCAGACACATTGTTCATAGTTAAGTGTGTGGGATTGTGAGTGGGGCTTCAAAAAAAGAACTGTCTCTTCATACAGGAAAGCAGCGCTTCTAACCTACTCAAGTGAGACTCATTGATTTCAATATTTTTTAGTCTCAGAGTTGCTCATTTGACTTGTGACTAGTATTGAATCATTCTGTGGTTTGAGGTTTGGGGGAATTTTGAACAAAGGAAGTGTGCGCTGTGACCAAAGCTATTCAGCAAATTTGATCCAAATCTATGAATATTTTCCATCAACCTGAACCAGCAAACTGTACTGAGCACTGAAAGAGCAGTAGTAAGAAACAAAAACTTACTAAAACAGTTCTCTTGTCAAGGGACAGCTCTTCTGAACTAGACGACAAGCATCCCATGCTGGTACATGACAGTATTATTTTTCCAACATATTAGGCTGAGAGTAACCAAGGTCTGAGAGTAGGTTGGTCTCTCAAGTTAAATTAAAAGTTCAGTAATGAAAGCCCTTGGAGAGTATACACCAGGAAAGGTCACGACACAATACAATGCACATTTCCACAGTGCAGTAACATAGAACCTTTCACCTAGAAATACACTTCAACAGGAAACACAGAGGATTTTTTACTGAGTTTTGTATAGCAATATCACATCAGTAACTCGGAGTATATCAAATAATTGCCTATATTACTTCCTTTTTAATGGAAATTCTATCAAGCCTAATGCATAATTTGGATGCTTGCAAGACTGCTAATCTTTTCTCACTTTGAAGATTTTTTTTTCCACTTGAAAAAGAGGTAAAATATTAGCAGTAGCTCTGGAGCAACCACAGCAAGCTTGTATAAAAGTATTCTTAAAACCAAATATAAAGTCTTCCGTGGGGGTGGTTCACCACTTCCTTTGGCTGCAGTGCAGGAACTCATTTAGCAGAGAAGATAAAAACAAGAGCTGAGTACAGAATAATTAGACACTAGAGATGACTATGGATTGGGATTTCTTGACATTGTGTACTGGAGAATGACATTGTCAGTTTTTTGTGATGCATATGTAAGATGCCCCACATTTGTTATTGCTAATTGAAGATTATTTATTTCTCTCCAGTATAATTTTGATTTTATGATGGTCAATGACAATTTAGTTTCCACTTAAGACTTACACAAATTTCAGCAGAAAGGTAATATTTCAATAGAAGATCCCCCAAATAGGAGTAAATCCCCAAATCTTCATCTTATCTGCAAGAGACACACTTATGATGATTATTTCTCCAAAAAGCCATTTGTATTTGCACCACACCCAAACAAAACATCAGAACACTAGAACACTAAGTGTTAATGCCTTTGGTATCTTTTTCATTCTTTTCATATTACTGAATTTCCTGTTCATGCTAGAAGTATAATTGAGGACTCCAGATGAAAAGCCATTGAAAAGGTATTCCTTTTCAGGCAAAAACCAAAAAACAAGTGTTAATCTTGAAGACAGCCTATGGTGGTCGTACAGTTTTCAATCCAGACACTCAACCAAAATGATAATTGGCTGGTTCTCTTGAATACACTCATATCCTACCAAAGGCCATAAAAAAAAGAGTGGAATAAATACTCTTTGGAATTAAACCTGGCCCGTGAGAAATGGAAGACTGGAGAAATCAGCATGCTAATGTAAGGGTCTGAATCCCTTTGAAACAACAAATCAAAACCTCCAGCTCAGCAAAGAGGTTGTGCTCCACTGTTTCTCTGACTCCAATGGAGGTAAGGTGGAGCTACGATCAGATAAAATTTACATGGAAAAAGAGTCCCCTGCAGCTGGAGAAAGTGAATTACTAGCTGCTTTCTTTAGGTCACAGTTCTGCTGTAAAGTTAGAGGATGACAGAGTTTGAACTAATCATTAACTCGCTCGAATTCAGTGATCTGCACGCTCCACAAAGACATTCGACAGTAGTAGGTACTGTCCATGCTAGATGTGAGTGGCTGGGAAAGGAGTCAGGGTGAATTAATGACTGTCCTTGACTTGACTTCACTTGTCAAGCAGCAGCTCAAACACAGAAAAAGATCAATCATTGCACCCTTATACTACACAAATGGCCCAGGCTACTGCATTAAATGCAATACTTCCACATGCAAGCCATGGGGAAGAAGCGCAAAGTTCTTTTCAAGCCATATCCAAGAAGCCTTGGAGCCAAAGCCCCAGGAAAGAAAGGGCAGCCTGTTGCCATTATGTCTATAGAGAATATTTAAAGTAAAGGAAATTTGGATACCAGTAGGTGTGAAGCTGAGAGGACTTCTGCTTCTGGGAGGTTTAGGGCAGAACCTAAGTGAGAACATTACTTAGTTACATTAATTCTCAGCATACACTTTGAGGAGACATCTTCAAAGGCTTGAAAACAATTTCCCACCAGGAATTTTAAAGGACTTTTTTTTTTCTCCTGAAAAGAGTTATATAACCTGATGGATGGGTATAAAGCTTTGGTTGGTAACATAAGTAACCCTTCAACCCCATGCAGCATTGATGTAAAACTGCTGTCCATTCAAACTTACAAGCTATTTTTAATTTAAATATTATAATTTATCATTCTGTGACCTTCTGTTGCCTTCATGTGTGCCCAAGTCCAGTTTGGATACATATTCTTGGGGGTGGGGGGGGAGAATTTATTGTTTCAGGTACATTTCCAACGACCACAGTCTGCAGATAAACATTTAAGGGCACCCCAAGCCTCCACTACAATCATCCTAGCAAATTATATGCCCACATCAAAATGGCTAGCTATGAACCAAAACCACACTGTTTTACAGTTTTTGAATATTAATGCAAGGGCAGTTGTGCTAACTCCTTACCTAAGTCCAAGAGCATCTGCCCCTCAGATGAAATTCTGTGAATTGTTATTGCCACCTGATATCTGTATACTAGACGTCCTTCTCCTTGAATATCATGTGTACAACAGGTGTATTACAGTCGGTGGTAGAATGCACCATGCCAGGCACATGAGGTTTGTATTCTTCTAAATCTGAACACCGTGAACACAGAAATTCCCAGAGCAACATCCAACTATCTGTTCCAAAACATAAGCAGCTGAGCCATAAATATTGCAATGTCCCACTAGAGATTATGTAATATTTAATAGGATTAAACAGACAACAACATTGACTTTTACCTTCAAGGTCATATAAAAGTCTACTCTGTAATCATATCCACCTTTAAATAAGGTCACTGGAAAGAAGGAAGATGGCTGCAGGCTAACTTTGGCGCTGCTCCACTCTACATGTTATGAAGGATGACAGAATCACAGAACAGCCTGGGTTGGAGGGGACCTCAAAGGATCACCCCATCCAACCTTTTATAGGAAAGGGAGCCTCGATGAGATTATCTAGCACCCTGTCCAATTGCGTCTTGAAAACCTCCAGTGACGGGGACTCTTCAGTCTTTCCTCATAGGACAGCTTCTCCAGCCCTTTGATACCCCCCAGCTTAGCTTGTATGCACCAAGAAGCACAGTAAAGGCAAGCTGAGCACATTTTTCCCGGGTGGATGAAGGAAGGACAGTTCTGCTAGAAACACAAATGCCATCACTGGATGCAAACCTGGGCATTAAGATGGCTGTCATCATAGGTGTTCCATCAAATGAGATATAAGTCTTTGAAAATTAAATGTAAGTAAATGCCATCTTTCCTCCCCTGTAAAATTACTGAGACAAGCTGTAAGTACAACTCTGAAGTTTTCGTCTTTCCCCTCAAAATATGTTTCCAGAATTGTTACCACGTGGCTCTAGGGATTCTGTTCAGTGCATGGATATTCACAGGCTGCAAATCCTCAGTGCAGATTTGTTGAGCAGTAACTTTTAACAATGTAGGCACATCCTACCTACCAACTGGTAGAGGTTTCAGAACAGCACAAGAGAAAATGAAGGAATGCATTTCAAAGATGTGTGCGGAAAATAAAATATTCACATTTTTTTAAAAAACTAAGAAGATATTTGTGCATTCCTTGCCAATTACTTTGTTAATCCAGCCCTTATCACACGGGTGGATTCAATACTTACATTAGCATTGCTGTGTTCACATAACTCTGAAAGCAAGTCCTACTGCACAACTGAATTGTAACACACAATCTAGCATCAGAAACCACATTATTTCCACCTCTTATGTAAAGACCTGAACAGAACAAACGCTTTTGGGGTTTTTTGCATCCTGTGAGGGAATTTGAATTCAAATGTTTCCAAAAAGACTCAGAGTTGTCTATACTGAATTCATATTTCAATTCGTCATCCCTCTTAAAGACAGCTTTGTAAATTGGGAAAAGATAAGCTCTTTCTGCCCACATATTAAAAAAAAAAAAAAAAAATTACTTCTTTCTCAATGATTGCAATTTGTTTTAACAGCAAGAAGTGAGGTTATGAATTTTTACATATAAATGTGAATGCATATAACTTGAAAATTCTGTTTTATTTGCAATTTACTAGTAAATACTGTGCTCTTATTGGGGTAACAAATATGGATATACAATGCTATAATAATCTTTCATAGATTATAGTTTTGTCAGTTCTCAGAGTAAATAAAAAGCAGTTATAACTTCTCTTCTCTTAAAGGCCATATTGACTTCAACCTCAGTATCAGCAAAAAGTAGGATGACAAAAACAGGAGGACAGAAAAATCTCTCATTTTTTTCCTGAGGTTTTCACAGGCCTCAAGATAGAAAAAAAGGATGAGAAATACTACAAATTTAGAATATCCAACTCCTTCAAGCAAGGGAAACTGTAAGTTCAGATCTGAAAATCTACAGGTTGAATTAGTAGTAATTAACAGTATCTTCTGTTTGAGCAGCACTATTCTGTGGCAATTTGTTCAGATTATTCCATGTTAGTATTTCCTTTTCCTGACTTGAAAATATGTTCAACATCACCTGTTGTATTCACAGGGATTTTTCCCATTAGTACACTATATGTTTATTTTTTCCCTCAACATTTGTGCCAATGGGAAAAGCAAACCAATTTTAGAAAACACATATTTTCAGTATTTTCTTATGAAAGCCAGCCATCTGTATTAAACTAGTGCTGCTATATCAAATAACACATTGTACATAGGGGGTTAGAAGTGGCTTTCAGATCTTTGACTTAAGTTTTTCTTTATTTTCTATAGCCTTGAACCCAATTCTTCAAATTTCGTACAATCAGCACTCAAATATGTTTACCTTCCACCGAGTAGCCATAATACTGCTAGTTGGAATAAACTTAAATATACATAACCTTAGTAAAGCCAAATCTAATCGGTTTAACAACAGCTTAAGATTTTAAGTTATAAATTGTCACTAGGTCAGCAATCAGGATGTTGTTGTTATAACATCCTCCAACTCTGATTTCAGCCACATGCTGACCCTGCACAAAATTTAAATCTGATTACATCATAAAGCTATGATTTAAAGTTACACTGAATAAATTAGACCCTAACCTAAACTTTTCCCCTTTATGCTATTTGTGTAGTGCTTGGGACGCATTTTTGTTTAGAGCTGTTCCCTTTAAAAAACTACATTGCTTCTAGCTCACCTTGAATCTACCTAAGACAAGTAATTTTGTGAGTATCCTCTTGCAAAATGAATGAACTTGCTTTGCAATTTATTTCTACTCAAACAATATTAAGAAAATGACTTCATATTTAAAGAAATATAGATTTGTTGAGAACATCTTCCACAAAGAAATATTGCTGACAGTTCCCTAACACAAACTGGATTGAAACATTTTGGTTATTAAAAAACAAAAGATGATATTTTTTAATTGCACATCATTAAAAAAGGCACTTTATGACTCTACATAGGCTTTCCTCTTCTCCCCTCATCATAAGCAATTTTTCAGTTATTACTGAGTGGACCAGGTCTGCCTGGGGTGGAGATCATTACCTTCAACAAGCAGCCCATAGGTGCTGTGTTTTGGATTTGTGGCTAAAACAGTGTTGATAGCAAACCAGAGTTTTGGGCAGTGCTTGCACCGTACTCAGGCTTTCTCTGTTTCCCACTCTGCCCCCGCAACAAGCAGGCTTGGAGGGGACACAGCCAGGACAGATGACCCAAACTGACCAAAAGGATACCTCCTGCCATATGACATCATGACAGCATTAAAAACTGAGCAAAGGAGGTTTTGGGGGAGGAAGCCATTGCTTGGACACTGTCTGGGCATCAGTCTGCTCATGGGAGGTGGTGAGTGATTGCTTTTGCACCACCTGTTTTGTCAAGCCTTTTTCATCTTCTTTCCTTCACTTATTAAACTATTTGAATTCATGAGTTTTCTTGCTTTTGCTCTTCTTATTCTCTCCCCCACCCCACATGGGATGCAGTAACAAGCGGTTGTGTGGTGCTTAGCTGCTGGCCCACCACACTGATTTAACACACAAGTGGTTTTTGCACTTGAACTATTTTCATTAGAAGTAATGACAAATTTGATTTCTGACATCATAAGAATAGGCAGCAGGCCTTGAATACTGCAGCAATACTTGCATTTTTAGTTCAATTCTGAGCAGGAGACATTGAAAAGTGTGGGTGGGATGGACTATTCCAATTGAAAGTTTCAAATCACTACATGTTATAACAGAAGATTCCTCTAATGGGTGCTTCTGGGTACTTTCCAACTAAGCAGTGGCAACATAACAGCCACAGTGCAATAAATGACACTGATATTTTGCTTAGATAAAGGTTTGTGTTGGTTTTGATAATTTATTTCTTTTCACCTTCCCAACAAGATTCTATCTGTGGTTACTTGAAAAGCTGCTGTAAAACAAAGGTCAATAGATTTTACTTGGGAAAGAAAGAATACTTTGGAAGATAGCTGCATCTCTGGAAAGACTTATGGCTGATCCCAAAAATCAGTTAGTCCTACTGAATCCCTTGAAACAAACATTTCATAGAAGAAAAGACAGAGGGTTAACAGACACTTGGATCTAGCAATTCATTACTTCACTGATTTGTTTTTTCTTAATATTTTCAAGGAAGAAATATAGAAGGAAGGAAACTAAAGAAAGACAGAGCTGTTACACTGAAAATTATTAAGACGTGGAGGATAATGCCCATCAATCAGCATTGTAGGTCTCTTATTAAGAAGAATAACACCATGTTAGCTGCAAGAATTCATTTTTAGCTGCTGTCTGTTTGATAGCCTCAGGAATGTTTTCAGTGGCATCCCTAGAGCATAAGCGTGACATCAGAGAAACCACTATCAGAGCCAGATATTACCTGAGGTTAATAAATAAACAGTTCAAGCCAAAGCCTGAGAGAAAAAATGATAGCTGAAATATCGAGGAAAGAAAAGAGTGCCTAAAGAAAGAACACTTAATCTCAATAACTGCTAAATAACACTGAACAGTGAAGAAAATGCCCAAAAGGTCAGCCACCATCTGAAGAGCTTGTGGAATTTTTTTTCCTCGCTGATTACAGCAAATAATTCCAGACGTACTTGTCTTTGAAAGCAAAAAATAAGATATGATAAATCTGTGACTTGTTTTGGCATAGCTGCACTCAGGCAGGGAATTTAAATGCCAAGATGTTACTTGCTGCCAGTCCTTGAAAACCAATGGTATTGTAAATCAGCGTGCGGGGCTCGCCTCTACTCTGTCTCTTCCTCTTACTGCTTCATTGAACAAGGTGGAGAAATGAAGACTTGCTGCACAGCTGACAGGAACTAAAGAATATACAGCCACATGAATGTCCATTACATTCCAACTCAAGCCTTCATATATTGTTTTGAAGACAGAACCCAAACAACAGAAATGTGAGGAGCAATGAGAGCTGCAACTTCCAGCTAACTCCAGAAGCACTGCTGTAATAAGCCCAACGGGCAATATTTACCATAGAAACAGCTGATCAACTGCCACAAAAACAAACATCAGGATCTAAACCAACTACCCCAGAGTTCCTATCCAGATAAATCTTTTACAAAATTCAGAGTTTGGTTGACAAGTAGGTGGTAAATGATTGATAAACCAATTTCACAAGAAGAATAGCATCATAGAGGAGAAACAAGTTGGGGTTTTTTTTCATTACCACTCTTCTAATAGAGCTAGTCTAGAAAATATTCCTGGTACTTCTACAGAAAACAAAAATAACACAAGGTTTACAGGATTGGCAGATAATTATGAATCAGAAGAGTTACAAGTAACACATGTATTAGACTAGTATCTGGTTCATCCAGGCTGAGGAAGCAAAGGGGTAAATAAATTAAAGGCAATGTGTATATGTGTTAACAAATGTGCAAGGAAACAAAGTCAGAGTTGCAGTTAGTATAAAATAAAATAAAAAAAAAAATAAAAAGAGCAGATCACAGTTCTACATCGCAGAAGACACTGAATACAAGAGATGGAAACTAACAGTATTACTAAAAGGTACCTAATGCTACATGTCATTCTTGGAGTAAACAAAAACAATTTAATTTTAGAAGATTAAACAAATCTGAAGAAAATGGACTGCATTCCTATGGGGAGGTTAGCTTCTGCTTCTTGGCTTTTGTTGTCTTTAAGTATTTCTGCTATCTTACAAAACAAATAGGGGAAAGATGACCTGCTTTACATTTATTACTGGTTTCTTTTCTAAATGCGAAGAGCTGACTGTACTGCACCCAGACAGCTCCTCGGTGACTAACACAGACACATGACTTGATTCACCCTCACCCACAGGAGTATTTTCTCATTTGCTGGAATATGACATTCTAATGTTCAAGCAAGCTCACAATCCTCAAAACATAAAGTCTCAAAGACAAACGATCTTATGATATGAAGCTTTCACCAATCTTGTATAGAGAGTGCTAGTACTTGACACTGGCAATAAATCTATCTAGGTGGTAAGCTGTCTCTTGCTAACATCTGAAGGCAAGATCCAAAGCCTACTGAAGTCAATGAACAGTTTTTTTAGTAATTTCAACAAGATCTGCATCAAATTCTGGAAGGCTACAGTTGATGTGTGGAGATGACCTATACTGCTTCGACTTATTTACAAGTCATGTCAAAACCAGAAGATTTAAATTCAGCGATTCAGCTTGGATTACTGCAGAAAACATGTACCTTGAAACAAAATCTGAAACCCAGATCCTTCATGGGAAGATGAATATAATACTGATGCCACTTTCTGTGCAGACTAACCACTTTGTTGGCTAAGTTTCACTTACACTTGTATTGCTTGGTGCTCTGCAATTTGTTGCAGCTATAAAATCCTAATTCATAATTTGTTAAAAAAAAAAAAAAAGTTGCTTCCTCTCTTTTCCTGTCATCAAAACAACATGCCAATAGGCAGTTCAGAGCCTCTGATTCATATTAGATATGAATTCATATTAGATCAAACAACAGATTTTATTTTTAAAATCACTTCCATGTAGTATTCAGGGAATGAGATAAAACACATTTGTCACTTCATCAGTGAAAGGGCAATTCTAACATGTAGCTCTATCAGCTGAAACTCTGATTTCTACTAGCATGGTGAGTCTGAGTGTGTCAAAAATAACTACAAATTGTCTTATGAGATTCTGTAAAGCTGGGGCAAATGACACATCAATTCTAATGTCTTACTATTAGGTACAGGCCCAAAAATTTATCATTAAAATGTACCACAATCTGAGGAAAAGCTAGGCATTTTTTAAAGTTACTAAGAAATAGCTAGCACCTCTTGACTAAAAACTTGTACTGTATCACCCAGCTGAAGCTTGCTCTCAAGTTTTAGCTGTATTTCTTTCCCCATTTAACTGGATTTTGTTCCTTTACCATGAACTCTGTCTTCTCTGACAATACCCAGGAGGGCAGTTCAAGTGTGTCAATCCCTGTGGCCATATCCAGGCGTCAGGCAACTTCTTCTTCCATCCTATACAGAGACAGCCCACCCCAACCCTCACACGAATGCGGCAAACACCCAGGCATGCTTCTCCAGACTTTCAGCAAAAGCCAAACCCGTCTTCCTGTATTTGCCACAGAGTGCCGGGTAGTTACCACATATCTGTGTGGGTGGCAAATAAGGCTACCAGCTGTCACCCTCCTGTCCCAACAGACAGATTTTACTGCTGTGGGCAGCAGAGCAGCAGCTGTTGTTGGGAGCTGCCAGCCCCAGCCTTCAGCAGCCAGACTTGCTGGTCATGACAGATAAATAATCCAAAGAGGACTTCCCAGGATGTTGCTATAACGTGAAAAATGTGCTGTGGTTCCTAGGTGTTTAAACAAGAAAACGTAAACTTAGAAGTTTATGGTAATGTTGTATTTGTTGGTGGTGACACTGGTATAGTTTGTGGTATGAAAAAAGCAAGACACTTCAAAGAAAACTCATGTGGCTAATTACAGGACTACAACCCACTTAATTTAATCAAGTGAGACTTTCACCATAATCTGTTGATCTGAACCAAAATTTGGTCGGAGAGAGATCTTCCACATAGTGCACAATGGCTCAAAATTGAAGGCAGAGCCACAGGAAAAAAACATGTACTTTTTTAACAGTGAGGACAGCCTAGCTGAAATTGTGGGGTACAGTAGGTGAGAATCACTTCAACTTGTTCTAGCTGGCCAGAATTTGAATGTTTATTTTAAATTAGGGTGGGTGCCCTGTATTGTCAACAGGTAACCTCCAGAGGGTGATTCACCCCCTCTTTAACATCTGTCTTATGACACACTGTAGGTCTTTATGTGCTTCCAATAAGTTCACTCAACTTCAGTGCACAGGATACCTGTGATAAACAGCTACAGCTAAATGAGATGAATACTACTCTATGTGTGTGTGTGTATATACATTATATATGCATACATAATATATATACATGTATACATAAAGTATACACACATATATCATGATATATCATTGAGCCCAACCATATCTAATAGACCTCGAAGGGAAGTCCCTTTGTTTGAATCTAGGAATCTATTTTAGCAGCTTTCAGAAATGCAGTTCTTCCTATGACAGAGCTCATGTTTCAGTCACTTGTAGATACATGCAAGCTTCAAGCTAGTATCCCATTCAGCTTCTTATTTCCCATACATCAGCCAGTTCAGACAGCCCTAACAGAATGATGATCTCTGTCCTCAACTGCCTTCAAAGGCATTACTGAGAGACCAGATATGCTGATTTAGATTTGTGCCATTTTCAGCAAAAAAGACTGCATTGATTTATTTTTATTGCTTCCTCTTTTTCATTATGGAGTTAGCACTCACAGAGATTTTCTGTGAATAACAGCAACCAGTTATAAGCGTGACCATGTATTCACTGAAATGAGCTTGTTATGATCCACCCATCTATCACTTATAAATTAAGAAGAATTTCTGAGTAAATCAGGTGCTATTATACCAATGCAAGAAGATATGATCAAATTCTTTTGGGAAGAAAATATCTGAAAACTGAAGCAATATGTGCATGATGTGACTTCCCTTTATTATGAGAATGAAGTAACTTTTCTAGACCATTCATGATTTCTTCTCTTCAAAACTGGGATCATCCCCTTTTAGTTCCCAACTGAATAAACTTTAGTGGAAAGGTGTCTTGTGCAGCAGTGCTATGTGACTTTTTCTTTTAAGCCACTATTTAATTCATGACTTTGTTATTACTCTTGTCTACTTGGGTTTGTTCAAAGCAATCCATTTCATTAATAATAGAAAAATCTGTGTCCTTAGTATACTTCATTCTTATGCAGCAAAGTTCTCATGGTTGATGTTTCTCTGATGTCCTTTATGTAGCTGTTTCTATTTACATATTTTAAGTCACTGAAGCCCAAATGTACAGTGTATGCTGAAAGATTTAAAAGTATACCATCAGTTTAAAACTTGCAAGAAGATATGCAGAATTATTTGCTTCACAGTGGCCAGAGTAACATTCCCAAAGTACTTGCGGGCAGTGTCTGGGTTTTATTCATCCCATATGCTACATCAGAATACCCACCTTTCATGCATACCTTCTTACTTTTATAATTTTTGTATGGAAGTATGCTCTCTGAAGCAAAGGTCAAATATTATCAACATACATATCTAGAAAATGTAAGACTACAGACACTAAAGTAATTAGGTGAGAGATAAGAGAAGACTGTTACAAAGTGGCGAAGGATCAACAACAATAAACAGAGTTTGATTGTGGTTGCCGTACCCATGCCAAACAGTGAAGGATGCTTGCACGGCAAACAATTCTCCACGAGGATGAATCACCTTCAAATGATGGAGAAAGTGGCATTATTTTAATCTTGCTTTGTGACGAGGTCGATCTGCATTGTGTGAGACGTTGCACAAGGACAGCAAGAGGTGCAGCCCCACCCAGAAGGAATTCAGTCCAAATAATCAAGAGATGAAAGGAGAATGAGTCTTGAAGAGTTCAAAGAGTCCCAGCAGATGAAGTGGCTGAAAGAAGGCCATAAAGCAGATAAGCAAGAACACACTCAGGTCTCCTTCCCATCTACAGAGTTAATGCCTTTTTGTTGAGCACATGGATTCCTTTGACTTCAAATAACAGTGCTGCTTTGTGCTCCTTTCACATTGATTTCTACATAAAAGACAGCAAGAGGGGAAGGAAGACATCAGAGAAGTACACCTTCAGGTACAATGCATTGCAGATGAGATAAGAGCTGTGAAAGAGGAAGCAAACAAACAAAATACAGTGCAGCAGCTCTGATGTTCCAGGTAAAAAAAATGTTCTTGGTCCTTTGTTAGTGGAATCTCTTCAAATAAAACAGTATCTTTAAGTACAGGACTGTCCCAATCTTCATCCTGTTCCAGCCAATATTCTTAGCTATGAACATCCATTTCTCTCAGATCTACCTTGATACTTACACAGCAATTAAACACTAGTTATTACTGAGCCATGTATCTAATGGTCTGTGACAGAGTTAATTTATTACCCTGATTGTTAGGCTTAGATAAGAAAGCACACATTTTTTTCCACATGGGTGCCCTTGCCTTTTTTCCTGTACTCATTCTGAGTAGCTTTTTGAAGATCTAAAAATGAAATGGACAAGTAATATTAATAAGAACTAGGTACTGTGTCCTCAGTGCATTTTTACATAAAAACCTGCTCTACCAGCCTTTTAATGTATATCAGCCTTTCTAGAGCACTGCTATATCTGAATACACTACTGATGCAAAATACTATGTCTGTAAAAAGAAGAATAGTAAAAGCACCTGTTATTGTACTTTTTTTCATGTAGGCTGAGGACGTATCTAATTGCTTTACTGTTTTCAGCTATTGACTCAAAGCACATGAATTATTGCCCAGGAGACACTAATGATAACTAATGTCATGCATTATAAAGGCTTGAAGGTTTGAGTTAGCAAAATATTTTTGTCCCATATGTCAAATCTGAACCAAAGCTCCAAATGAGCTGGGATTAGTTGGTAAAGAACTGAAGGCATCTGATGGAATTTCAGGTGGCTGTCCAGCTCACTAGGATTTGAATAAAAGGAGCAAAACTTCCTTTTCTCTGGGACAAGGAGAGAGATACCTTCACTAAAGTACATGAGAAGAAAGGGTGGGTCATGTTAAGCTATGCAACGCTACATGTAGCCCTGGAATAACTAAATACAAAAAGAGCAGAACTTCTAGATTATTTAATACAAAGGAAAAGGGTAAATGGTAACTTTGTTTCAGCACAAGTGTGAGGAAGAACTTTATTTTCTTTTTTCTTCCTTTATATCTTCTTTTCTCAGTTTCAGAAATGCTTAAGCTCTAACTCATTAGTTGCAACAAAAAATCCCAGATCAATGGATAATTAAAAAAAAAAAAAATTAAATACAATCAGGTGTATGTTACTGTTACAAATCTTGACCTGAGAGTGGCAAGAAGGGGAACAATTAAACAAACTTAAAGAAAAAAACTCTATGCAAGAATTATTTTTTGTTTATGTGGTATATTTAGTCCCATTAATAAAGTAGCTTTGTAGGGAAGGCTAAATATGGATGCCATAACTTATATTGATATAAAATCTCAGACTTCACATTATGCCAATCACTAATTTTGTATTTATTAAAATGTAAAAATACTATTTCTTTGGCTCAAAAAAAAAGTATTCCATTTCAGGGAGTTACTGCAGAGATTAATTTTACCCAATTAAATTCTATGCAAGCTATTTTTTTTCTTCTCTCTGAATGCTATGCATAGAGATTCAAATGCGCTTTCATTGTACAGCAGCTGTATCAGCTCTTTGTCTGTGCTTTCGTGGCTTCTTTGGTCTACTGTTTCTACATTTGAGGCTTGCAAGTGAAAGCATAAATGAAGAAGTAAACAGAATGCAATGGTCATAAATGAGTCTCACTCACAAGGAAAGGAGCTGCTCTATTAAGCTTTTCTGGATTGTTCCTGGAATCTGTGTTGGGGGACATACCCCTCTGAAAATTGCTTCCACAGCTTTTCAGCAGAGGGAAGGTGTCATTGTTAAGTGGTTTAATGACCCTTTCAGAGATCTAAACAGTCTTCAGTTGCAAGAAAATAGCAGTGAGATTAACAGTGAAACAAATAGCATACCAAAAAAAAAAAAGAAAAAGCTACTAGGAAATATCCAGTCCTTCCCTTTCACAATTCTGCAGATTCTGAAGCATGTAAAAACACACAGATTCTAAGCTTAACTCCTTGTGTTAAGGGATACAGGACTATTTGTGGAGAAAGTAAGATGAGAAGCAGTGAATGCACCTTTGTTTCTTGATGAGGCTTACCCCTGAATGGAGATCTAATACCTTGTTTGTTTCACAATGAAATGATAATTTTGCTGTTTAATACAGTGTACCACAGGGTCCATTGCCTTCAGGAGTCTTTTGAAAGACAGTGTTGTGGTTTAACCCCAGCCAGCAACTAAGTACTACACAGCTGCTCACTCACTTCCCCCCGCACCCAGCGGGATGGGAGAGAGAATTGGAAAAAAAAAAAAGGTAAAACTCGTGGGTTGAGATAAGAAAAGTTTAATAGAACAGAAAGCAAGAAACTAGTGATGATAATAATAACAATAATAAAATTACAATAGTAATAATAAAAGCATTGGAGTATACAAAATAATTGATGCACAATGCAACTGCCCACCACCCACCGACCAATGCCCAGTTAGTTCCTCAGCAGCGATCCCCCTAGGCCAACTCCCCCCAGTTTACATACTGGGCATGACGTCACATGGTCTGGAATACCCCTTTGGCCAGTTTGGGTCAGCTGTCCTGGCTGTGTCCCCTCCGAATTCTTGTGCCCCTCCAGCACTCTCACTGGCTGGGCATCAGAAGCTGAAAAACCCTTGACTTAGTCTAAACACTACTTAGCAACAACTGAAAACATCAGTGTGTTATCAACATTCTTCTTATCCTAAATCCAAGACATAACACTGTAGCAGCTACTAGGAAGACGATTAACTCTATCCCAGCCATAATGAGGACAGACAGTTACTTCAGAAACTGAAAGCTGCCTCCACTTTCTTTCTCCCTCCTTTCAATTCAGTTATCAAGAATGCTTCTTGATGCATGGTCAGGTAGAATATTGATTTCCACCTCTCAGAAAAAGCTTTTTATATGTAAAACAAAAGTTACAGGATTACAGTACATCTATTCCTAAGTAAGAACTATGGACTCGAAAACCCCAGAAATCTGGAAAATTATTTTCACATCTAAAAAACTGTATCAGTCCACCTTCCAGATCCTGACTCAAGTTTCTAGGTTTAGCTGCAGAAAACATGTCCCAGATCTGTAAGTTGACTGCATGCGCATGTCATATGTACCTCAATGACAGCTGAGTCTCTACTCATACTTCTTATACCTGTAGGCTACAATGTTTAAAATAATACTACAACTACCTGCCTTTTTACAATTTCAAAAATCTCCTCTTGTAATGTTATTTTGCACAGAAACTATGGCAATATAATTACATTTACACAAACTCTGAAATAACAATGGGAAAGGAAGCAGCTTTAACACCTCTTGACTGGAAGACAGGCAAATGTGTAAGTAAAAGGCAAGATAAGGATCAGATGCTAAGCAGTTGAGGTAGGTAAGAAAGCATGAAATACTTTCCTAGAAGAGGAAATTATATATCTAAATGGAAGGCTGGGCGGGAGGTTAATCAGAAGGAGGATTCAAAGACTACACTACTTGTTTGGTAAATAGTCTTGGGCCTTTGATATAAAAAGACAGCTAAGACACTGAAAAAACTACAAGAGAAGGGAGAGAAGGGACACTGGAGGAAATGAAAAGATGTTCAGTACTACCGTCATTCCCGCCATTTTCAGTTTCTTTTACTTTTTTTTTTTTTAATAGTAGCAGTATTAGTAGTAAAGAATTTTAACTAGTAGTGCTAGTTAAATCAATTTAACCTGAAATTACCCTACCTGATTTACTCAACAGGTTTCTTGGCTTATTTAAGATTACTTTTACTATTGCTATAGGCAACAGCCTCTCCCTGTCAAACCATTGGATGGAGAGTGCCAATTCCATCACTGACATAACTCTGGTAAGTCAGGTAACAATACTGGGGGAAAAAAACAAAGAACAAAAACCTACAATAATTCATAAAATATCCCATTTTGCTTCAAAATTATTTTTTTTTTCCCCTAGAGACAGCAAGGGCATGAATCTGAAACAGAAAAAAAGGCTGGTGTAGATAACTCACATGGTAAGCAAACCACAAAAACAGCAACGTGATGGAAATTACCTTCTGAGACAGACCCTTAGTGACTCAGATATTCTGAATTACTTTTCAAAAGGAAGTGGTTATTTCTGTATGAGGGGAAAGGATATCAACTGTCACATGACAGTTCACTTTATTTGCACTCAGTGCTCTACCAAAGTCACCTATTATTGCCAAAAACTGCACAAGGTACACATTTCTCAAAATTGCCATCACAAGAGTGGGAGAACAGACCCTACACTTGTGTTATGAAGGCAGAATCTAGTTTCGGTGTTTCCTGTCGGCAGTAGGACTGCCAGAGTATAGATGGACAAAAGACAGAGCTGCCCAAGAATGAGAATGGAAGCGAGATGCACACAGCCAATAAACATGAACCATTGTATTCAACATAAGTCAAGACACACTGGTAACCAGTTTGGCTGTCCAGCATTTAGTGTCTTTGTTAACCCTCAGCAATTGCATCAACCAGGAATTTGACACAACTGAGGATGTGTCCTTCTCATTCCTACACAAATCCTCTTAATCCTAAACATAACCCTAACCTTAGTTCTCCTGCAACAAAAAGTTATATCTTCCCTGGTTTGTCTGGCATTAGCCCTTAAAGTGAGAAAGTTCTGACTTTAAAGGGGAAGTGCCAGGCTCTTATGACGAGAGATTATTCTTCCCTCTAACCATTTATTTAAACAGAAACAGGATCAATGGAAATAGCAATGGGACTGAGTTTATCTTATTTTAGTTGAACCTCCAGCCTCGTGGGTTTTCAAGTGTTAGAGCTCATAGCTTTGACTTGAATGGAGGCCTTGCCAAAGTCTCTCTTGAACGTAGTTTTGGAGAAGGAAAGTCATGCATTCGTTCTCCATGGTTTAGAGATGCACTAGACTCTGTAGGAAGACCATAGTAAGCTAACATTATAGAATTTCATATGATACAAACATCTTGCTTTAACCTCAAAGTGAAATGTCAAACCAGCAATTTATTATTGGTCTTTTGAGACTGCATTTTTATACCTGACTTCTTATAAGAACAGGTAATAACTCATTAATTCAGTACTTGCCCACTCTCATCACGTAAATGGAGTTAACATCTCTGTAAATGATCTGGATGGTGGGGCAGAGTGCACCTTCTATTTGCTGATGATACCAAACTGGGAGGAGTGGCTGATACTGGGAGGAGTGGCTGGTATGCCAGAGGGTTGTGCTGTCATCCAGACGGAACCTCAACAGGCTGCAGGAATGGCCTGATAGGAAGATCATGCAGTTCAACAAGTGCCAAGTCCTGCACCTGGAAACAACAACCTCAGGCACCAGTATATGCTGGGGGTCACCCAGCTGAGAAGCAGCTCTGCAGTAAAGGACGTAGGGGTTTGGTTGACTAGAAGTTGAACATCAGCCAGCAACACGGTCTTCCAGCAAAGAAAGCGAATGTTATCCGGGGCTGCATCAGGAGAACTGTTACCAGAGGTTGAGGGAGGTGATGCTTCCCCTCTACCCAGCACTGGTGAGGCCACACCTGGAGTCCTTTGTCCAATTCTGGGCTCCCCAGTACGAGAGGGACATGGACATACTGGAGAGATTCCAGTGAGGGGCCACTAAGACGATGAACGGACTGGAGTATGTCTCCTGGGGAAAGGCTGAGAGGTGGGACTGTTGAGCCTGGAGAGAAGAAGGCTCAGGGGTATGGATCTCATCAGTGTATATAAATACCAGTAGGGAGGCTGCAAAGATGACAGAGACAGGGTCTTTTCAGCAGTGCCCAGTGACAAGACCAGAGGCAACAGGCATAAACTAAAACACAGAAGGCTCCAACTGGGCATCAGGAAACACTTTTTCACTGCAAAGGTGACCAAGCACTGGAACAGCTTGCCTAGGGAGGTCATGGAGTCTCCATCCTCAGAGATATTCAAAAGTCGCCTGGACGTGGTACTGGTCAACTGGGTCTGGGTGGCCCTACTCGAGCAGGGCGTTGATGAAGATGACCTCCAGAGGTCCCTTCCCACCTCATCAATTTTGTGATTCTGTGAATGCACATGACAAAGGACTCTGGATATGCTAATGAAGGATTATGCATGAGCTACTTGCACACTGATGTAGATGAAAAAAAACAAACCCCAAAATTAATTACTGGTATTCATCTTTTTGTATCACATATGAAACATACAGCAAGAAGACAGCAAGGTTGTTAAAGTAAGCACTCAAGAGGCATAATATGGCAGAATTAAGATTAATGGTCCAAATTTTTTGTGTGTGTGTACATGCATTATGAGACTGGTTATTAAATACATCACACAGTTTCTTCCCCACTCCTTCTGAGACTTTATATATGAAAATTACATTGGAGTATTTTGCTCCAACTTGTAAAATCTGCTGGTAAAATTTGGAAGAAGGAAATGTTTTCAGTGAACAATTATAAATACATAGCTCAGAATACAAGAAATTGTAGAATTCCTCTTGTAAACAGGATAAACATAATGTCCCTAAATGCTACTGCACTTTTTCATTTTTTATTACCTTGTCAGCTTTCTTCTTTTCATCTTCATCTCCCAAAATAGCCAGAGAAGTGGGTTCTTTCTGTTTTCCCTAGAAGCATTATGTTTTCCCTTGCATTTGTTAAAAGCTGAGTCTATTTCACCCTTTGAATGGCTAGATTTGCTCTTCTGTGTAGGAACTGATATTTCAATCTGATATTGCAGAATAAAACTCAGGATTAAAACACATACTTGGGAAAATAAATGTCACCCATATCATGAAGAACTGAAAGAGGGAAGAAAGGACACCTTTTTTGCCTTCCGTTTTGATTTTCTATTAAAGAGCAACAAGATAGACTAAACCAAACCCATGAAACACAGACTGGAAAGAAAAAAATCACTATATTGTTTGATTAGCAATCAAATAGTTATTTTAAGAAAGATGTGTATGAACAAACCTCTCCCTTTTCTATAGTACTAGATCTTACTCGACAAATGGAATAGTAAATAATGACAATAAACCAGTACCATAGTAAACGTGAAGTATAAACAAATGAAATGGAAAAAGGTACAGTCTTTTATCTGTAAATGTAAAACCTTTACAGTTACCTTTAAAACTGTGTGAATGACACCACATCTGAGCTCGAGTCCAAGAGAAAACTTTTAGCATGCCCTGAATACAAAGAACACTAATTCTGTCATCAACGAGACACAGTGGCATTCTTCTGGAAGATAAGCATAACAAAAAAATAAATTACTGAGGTTTTCAGTGACAAATAATGCTTTTGTTCAAGGGCATAATAGCTGATAAATGAAGGCAATGTATAACATCACCAAGGCTTTGAGTTTTTACTGAGAATTACACAGATGATTTAAGATCATTGCCAAATAAAGAAATCAGCTAATACAGTAGCTTCAGTAACAGCTTCCTCTAAAACTACAGATGGACAGTATGGGATAAGATTCTGTCGGACAAATGTCAGAAGGTCAGCAGAAAAAAAAAAAAAAAATCTTAAAGCAAATACCTTCACACAGGTCTCTGCCATTTTTTAGTATCAGCCAGCCCACCTTCTAAATGAGAAAGCTTCACGTGCCTCACCCATTTTGTTCCTGACTCAGTCCCTCTCAGTAAGGTTACACATACTGGGACAGAGGTAGGATAAACACCAGGACTGGAGCTTGCATTTTTGGACAGTGCTGAGATATACCACACCAGCAGAAGCAGATTGTTCAGATCTAACTCGGGTTTCTCGATGTGGCACCTCTGCTTTGCATGGGAGATAGTTTCCTCAGCAGAGTTTGACTGCAGTAAAAATACAAATACTCTGCAGCCAATGGGGCAGCTGTATTGAAACCTATTCATTGTATAGCTGAGATCTAAAGAGAAAACAGATACGGAAGGCTCCTCTTCCTTTGGTGTAGTGCGATTGTCCCTGAGTGAGCATGCTTAAAAATACAAATACAGTTGTCTGTTATAACATACATTAAATAATTTCAGCAACATTTATTAATTTAAAAAAATATTCCCATTGTTCACATTGATTAAACATGAAATATTGTTTCTCTTACAAAAACAGAATTAAGTTTTAACTGCCAAAACAAGAAAATTATTTTGACATTAATCAGCCAAGGTATATAAAATCAAAATTTTTTGTGCTAATAGTAGCATACAGATTGAAAGTAGTTTATCCTGTCTCCTCTTTCTCCTGCTAAGTTATCTCCTTTTTATGTACTTTCTCATCCCTTGTGATCAAAATGTATTCATTGCTTATTCCTTCCAAATTTCTCTCAGCTAATCTGCAATCCCAAAATATTGAATATTTTATTCTTGTAGCCTACTGTTAGAATTCCTGGCATCATTATAAGAAATACCTGATGAATAGATGGTTAATTCTTTTCTTCTGAACTGGATAGTAAGATTCAAAAGGATCTGAATATTCTTCAGAGCAGTTTCCCCAGAAGTCCAGGACACGTGTGTTTCTTTCCTTTTCTGATACATATAAACCCATTGCTATTCAAGTCTTCTCACATATTGATTTTAGGCAATTTAACCTGCCCTTAGATGCACATTTCAATAGACTTTAGTGTTGTGTTTCACTGCATAGGATTTGAGTGTTTTCACATAAGTCGTTTTGCTATTTTTTTTGTAGTTCAGATATACATCTATCCAACAAGTGACTACATACATATAGGTGTTAGCACTCCATTTTTTGAAGGAAAGACCGTGATATGGTAGTTCAGATGGAGCATATGTACAGTTTTTCTTTCAGACGGTATTTTGGGTTGTTTCAATCCCTGCTCTCACAATCTTCTCTTCTTTTGTTTCTATGTAAATGTCAGCCAATTTGACATGCGTGAAGAAATATTCATGGCATATTACCAAGCAGTTTATATTCTTTGAATGAGAGACACACTGATCTTCATTTTCAAAAAAAACAACTGCATAGTTACACATTCAGAGAGCATGAGCAATTGTGTAACACGCATTCTCTAACTATGAGCCAAATTGTATGTGGTTTTCACTACAGCAGACAGAAAAGCATGTAGTGGATCAGACCCCGTTTGAACACACAATTTTGAAACCAGCTTATGTAAGTATGGGGCTATAATACCATTTTTATCTATACTGAGTGGAAGTCTGCAAAGGTTGGAAATGTTTCCTAAAATACATAGAGGCTTTGACATTTTGCTCCACTCTGAGTCAGAATGAAAACCTGGCTTTTTCAAATTCTCTAGGAAAGAAAACTCAAGGAGAACAAGCTTGGGACTGATCAAACCCTTTTGTTCTGACAACATATTGTATTGCTATGCAATATGAAAATCAAACCAGAACCAAACTATTTCAAATGAACACAAACATTTCTTTCCAAAAGCAACAGAATCTTGAGCAATCAAATCCAGGACAAGTCAGTATCCATCCTCTGTTAGAGAGCATAAAGATAGGAAAGTGCTCCCAGAAGCTTTTAAAATGGTTCAGTATTGACCATTTTGCTTAACCCTGATGTTCCACTGAAATGACTCTCTTAAATCGATTGGATCTGTCCTGAAACACTGTTAGCAGACTTCGTTCCTTATCTTATCTAACTGTGTGTTAAGGAACGATACACCCCACCTGCATCTCTTAGACAGTCACCCTTCATCTTCCATTGCTATGAGTGGAGTGAAACACACAGTTCTAGAAAGAGATTCTAAAAAAGATTGCTTAGAATAGGTCAAAAAATTTACATCTTAAAAATGCTGAGACAGTCCAGAAACTTGTTTAAATGGAAACACCTATAGTTTAATCCCACATCAAGTATATGATTGGCGTGAGCTGTTTTCTCATAGCTGATTTGGCATTATCCCATATGAGTTTCTTATACATGTTACCAGGAATTTTATCTTTTATCTTTCACTTAATGGCGTATATACAAATTGTGGTGACATTTAAAACTGACAGAACTGCATAAGGCAACACTGTATACTCTTTACTGGTTTGTGTATCTGTAAATGAAGTATTGGTTATACCAGTGAAAAAATAAACCATATTTGAAAAATAAGACTTGAAAGTGCAAGTAGCTTTTAAAAGTAATTATTATGCTCATATCATTTTGTATTAGTTCATATTTAAAATTTACATATTCCAGTTTGCTGTGTATTAACATCTGAGAAATATTAGACATAGTATTAGAAGAATTATCTTTTGATCATTAAGTAATTTATACACTAAATTCTAAATGAGAGGAACCAAATTCTTCTAACTCTAAGAACTGCAGTATAGCTCTTTGACAGTGATTGCTTCTCCTGTTGCAGTAGGAGTTATGTGGAATTACATGTGACCTGAGAAGATAACTGAAGATTGGTTTTCGTACATGTTTTCTGTACTTCTGAGAACTTGGAGAAACAGTTGAGGCTGATGGTGTGTGCATTATTTGAATCAGTTCCCTTGCACACTGAAAGAGCTTTATTGAATGCATTGTGCATAGATCTGAAGCATTGCAGTCATTTTTAAGTAATGGTGTGAATTCTGCCTGCATATTCAGCATTATACCAGATAATCCAGGGTAAAGAAATCTTAATACTCTATCCAACTGCATTACAGGCTGAGTGAAATTACTCTAACTGTCTATTTTTCAATCTGAGAATTGGTGAGAGATTACAGATATATATCAGATATGGCATTATAGTCAATTACACTATTAACAAGTAAAACTTTTGTAGCATTTCCATGCAGTAAAAACTTCAATCTTTTTTTTTTTCCTTCTTTCTTTTTTCTCTCTATTGTTTCTTCAACTGATGGTCTTACTATACTTGGAGGAGTATTTAAAAATGTGAGCATTAATGTCAGCATTTAATCCTAGCTGGACCAGTCCAAGCAAACAGCTGCTAAGAGTCATTGCTTCTACATGCAGGGTTTTTCCCCTAAGTACACATAAATGTCACGGCCGGATATCTCATGATGATTGCTTCTACTACCTGTGTGGGAATACATAGCACAATCTAGCCAGCAGTCTTATTTATCATGTAACTGCATGTCAAATTCTAAAATCATTATAAAAAGCATCTTCCTGAAGACCTGCATAAATTTTAGCGCAGATAAGAAACCAATGTGAGTCATTTATTGACTCAAAACTATTAGTTCTCCGTCCCTGATCACTGCTGCTACCCAATAGGTACTAACTGATTTGACACGGGCAGTTCTATTTCTGTGACTGTTGTGGTAGAGTAGGGTGCAGCCACTAAAGATGTAGTTTTCTGTTGCAAGGCTTTTAACAACTTCTAGTTGTCAAAAATAATTTGCAAATATACAGTCCTCCAGTCACATTCATACAACTAACAGAACCCACACTCTATTTATAATCTACCCAAATCCTCATACATACCAGCACGTGTTTATATAGAGTTCATATATACTAGCAGTTCCTGTAGGAGTTTATATAGCAGCTCATATATACTAAGGTGCATTTCGTCAATGTGTTCTGAAGTCTGATTGCTTTTATAACTTCCATTAGCATTGTTGCAGGTTAGCCTAAAAACCCTGTAATCTGGAATTTCCATGCATTCTCACCTGTTTGTTGTAATGGAAAAAGACTGGCTTGTTAGAGAAAGTTGTGCTTTAGAAATGAATGATGTTGGCATCCCTCCGCTATTCCAGAAGACTTTGCCTGTCCTCTAGCAGTATGGCTGATGAAACCTTTTATCAGATTAGAAAAGAATTAACTGTCACAAAAGGGGATGCAGGATGATAGAGGGGTACGCTCTTGGGAAACTAATGGGTAAACAGTTAAGTGTAATCAGGAGTCTCAAGGCAGCAAGCAATACCTGCCTTGAATTGCAAGCGTGTGCATTCTCAGTACCGCATGACATTTGAGAAGCAAAGGAGAAAATTTTGGGGAGCTGAGAAGATGCTTTATGTGGCAGCTCTCTCTTGGCCTGCCAGGGGCATGTCTGTGTATCTGCTTTGAAAAACAAGTGTGTTTTTTCATATGTCTCCACGGAGTTACGCTGTGATGGGCATTTATGGCATTTATTTTCTATGAAGATTTTCCGTAGAGTTAACATGCCTAACAGGCTGCTGTGACTGAAGCAGGATTCCAGTGAGGACAATGGTGGAAAGTGACCATATGGACCATAAGCACCAACAATGGTATTTACCTGCTGCTCCCAGCCCCGGTAACGGGGTTAGCATAACTAACGCCATTTGATGAGGCAAGCGGCCATTTTCTGTGACCAAGCGGGTCACGTATTCCTTCCCTTCCCCTCATTACCGGGCCCCGAAGGTCCTGTGCACCAACCAGACAAACCAAACAGATTTCTTCTTCCCCTCCCTGCCAGCCTCAAGGTTCCCAGCCGCCGGGCCGATGACTTCTCCTCCTCACTGGCCTTGAAGGTGCCAGGCACCCGGCCAGCCCGGCGGTGGAGATGGCCCCAAAACAGGGGAGGGAAGCCCAACACCACAGGGCACCGTCCACAGAATCAAGCCGTCACGAGTCCCAAGGGGCAACGTGGGCCCGAAGCGCTGCTGGACGGTGAGACCCGGGACCCTCGTGGCCAGGGATGTCCCCACCGTCCTCTGCTGCCTCTGGGGACAGAGGGAGCGACGCGACCGCTGCTTTGTGATTTTCGAGTCTAGATTGTGATTGTTGTCTTCATACGGCAAACCATGCAGTAAGTTCCGACCCGGTCTGCGGAGGGTCCAGGTGATTAGGAATCATAAAGCAAATTGTGTTCTAAATTCTGTACAGCACCGCCTATAGGCTGTGCTACATTGACTCTGCCTGTAGAAATCCCCTGCCATTCTAATCGTAAATTCTGGGCTATACTAATCGTAATACCCTGCTAAGAAAATAGAGTTCTAATTGTAACCGTGATTTCATGCTGTCATCATTCTGCCAAGGATCCCTGAAAGAACCCGTCTGTCCCCTCAGTGTCGGGTGACACCTGCTCAGTATCTATCTCCATCGATTGCCTCTGTGTCTGATTTTCTTGGCTACGAGGCTCCATTTTGCCACTGTAAATGACATCCTTGCCAGCACTGTGGCTACTGAGATGCCTTCCTTCACCATGTTTCTGACCATTTTTTTCTCCTTTTCCTCTATTCCTTCTCTTACTTCAGAAATATACTGAACTGCTGAGCCAACTTTCCACATTCTTGTAAGTTTGCAGTAGTTCTATTAGCATTTTCTCTTATGCTGTTGCCTTTTTAAAACAAAATAAGACAGTGAGCAGCAGTTAACATCAGTGCTTTTCAGGATCTGGACACCGAGGTGTTAGTCTACAGTATTAAATTTCCATAACAATAAAGACTCTGGAGAATGTTAGTACAACTTCTGTCTTCCCAGAACCTCTTCTGGGTTGCTTGGTTTTGTTGGTTGGTTGGGTTTTTTTAAATATTGGAGGTATATCCCTTTCTATCTTTCTTTCTGTATACTTTAAAAACATGCTGTGGAACCACCTATCTCAGAGGGATTGCCATTAGCAAGGTACAGACTGTCTGCAATACAGGACACATTTGATTACAGATGTGCTGTTCTTCATTTCAAATAAGGAAAACACAAAGGTGGCACAGGTCTTGGGGGCTATCTTTGAATTAAAAAATAATCAGAGTGTGGCATAGAGTTAAGGGTAGTTTTTCTTTTGAGGCTGGTTTAATTCATGATTCCACACGATTCTTAAAGTTGAAAGATATTTTGCCAATCCATGCAATGAATCAGCAAAGGAAACAAGTAGCTCTTCTTGGAAGGCTAAGGAAGACATGACAAAAAATACAAGCAGAGTTACAAAAAATAGAACTAAGAGGACAATGATTCCTATCTCCCTTTTTCACCCTCTGTTGGCACTGACCAACGTGTGAATGGGTTTCATGACGCAGATGAGCAAGCTTCCTTCCAGGCCTGGGTCTATCTTTGCCCTTCATGTGAATTGCTATCACCCAACAGAATGCTGATGTTCTGGGTTGCTGGAAGGCATACTCACATATTTAGGAAAGGGAGATGGAGATTGGCAATTCCTACAACTCTAACATGGCATTTTTTGCATCTAAAATACAGTCTCTTGTACCCTGTGGCTGTCTTAAAGTTTATGTTACCATGATTGCTGCTTTTCAATGAGTTTCAGCACTATCAGAGCTTAAGCAGTTTGTAACTTGTAAAATACTTCATGTGACACAACACCAATATGTAGTTTTCATATTGCTGCAATAGTTTTTTAGTGAGCTGAAGAAACACAGATGGGAATTTCTGTTGATTAAAATAGCCTAAATTTGATGTTAATAAAAGTAACTTACTGAGATTTTACTGATTGATAAAATTTTTTAGATAAGTTAGAGCAATCAACTGAAGTAGTTCCTTACATGATTAAAAACATGCATGTACCGCATAAGCAGATAGTAGTATCTGTAGCATTCAATAAACATCATTCCTAAGGTCATCTTTTCTAGCCTTGCTTTCTAATATGTGATCATGCTGACTGCATGTGCGAAACTCCATCAACAGCCTTTGGACCTAGTGGCCCAAAGTTGACCCAGTCTTTACCAGGACTCAGAAGTAATTACTTTTCCACAAGGTTTGGGAAAAATAAGGTAGGTGAAAAGACTTCCAGAAGTCCCCTCTCATCCCTCCCCCACGAGAGAAAGGGCTGAAGTCTGCATATGGCTTTCAATCAAATGGTCCACAAGTGGCTCAGAACCAGCTACTTCTTATGCTTTCTCCTCCTCCAGCAGTATTTAGAGAAGAAAAGAAGAGATGGTGATGATGTGGGAAGATGCAGGAGGCACAGATGCATAGACATGTGCAGCATAGATTCATAAGAAATTGCTGCTTATGGAATTGCTTGGTTGTTTTTAACATTCTTGCTGGTACCCTACTTTCACTACAGCACTGCATAGGAATTCAACTGAGACCTTGCTTCTCCGCTCCCACTGTACTTCTCTCAAATATGCCATATTTTCTGTACCTGATAGGTGGGATTTGTTTTAATGTCTTTCTAGACTCTGATACAAACCATGATCTTAGCTTAGGTGAAGAGGTATGGTTAAAAGTCTAACTAAAATAGTGTATTTTCTAGCCATGCTGATATCAAAACGGTGGGATAGAAAAAGGCAGAATATAGCCAGACCCTGGCATTCAGACAAGGAGGTCATGTCAGGCATTCACATTGTCCAGGTACTCTATTCCCTGGGAAATAGAGGTGATACCAATAGGTGGATTGGCTGGTTAGGACAGTAAAGTGGTTGGAAGAGTGAGAAAGCAGAGCAGGAAGGCAAATGCTGAATTGCTAGAAAGTTTGGCAGAGATCTAACTAATTCATGTCGATGCAAATTACTTTTCATTCCCACAAGAATAAATTCTACAGAGGAAATTCGAGGTACAGAAATGTGAGTTATACTGAAGTTGTAGACTGGAACAGTATCATGTGCACTGCTGTAAATCTCTCACTTACACAAGCCCGCAACAGTTTCAGTTAGCATCTGCTTTAACTTGAGGCATGGAATTGCCAGACACTTAAAGGCAAGACAATTAAAGGTAGGAGGTAACTGTAGGAGGTGATCTGTCAGTCTACAATTGCCCTACTCATACACAAAACCCCAGAAGCACAAATGTTAAGAAGCATCCTTTGTCAGTGAGAAGGGACACTGTTTTCTTGTGCAGACATGACACAAGCTGATCTGTTGCTAGAGATCTCTTCCTACAGGGGAAAACAGATTTTAAATGACGGAGCAGTAGGCTCAAAATCCTACATAGGTATGCACCAGTGAAGACCCACTCCCACTGCCAGCTCTAATTCCATTAGAAAGGTAACTTTAATCTTGTCTGAAATCTGCCAGTCTGACTTTATTCCTCTTGGAATTGCTGACCATCATCTTGCACGAATCTAGCCAGAAGCCAGAACCCTTTGTTCCCAAGAGAGAAAATAGCTTCTGATTTACTGCAGCTCTGTTGAAAATAAGCTGGAGCTTGTCTCACAGGCCCTGGAGGAGATCCTCCCATCCCCAACTTTGTGTATCAGACAGACGGAGAGCGTCCATTGCAAGCTTTGCTGACCCACCGCTAACCACCAAATGCAGAGCTACCTTTAGCTCACAGCACTCCCTCAGCTGCAAGCTGCTTTTCTCAGAAAGCAAAGCTTCTCAGAAAAACAACTAGACTATACTGAGATCATCTGCTTCCTCTTCTTTTTGAAGTACCATCAAACTGCTTGCTTTCTTAGTGTTATTCACAGTGGAACATTCCCTCACATGGCCTCTATACTCCCCTCATGCAGGGACTGGCTGTGCTTATTCCTCATGTATGCCAAGGCAGCTCCATATTTCACAAACTCCTTCTAACCATGTTCACTGCAATTTCTCATTAGTTAGAACAGAAGGATACTAGTATTTAGCTTTCCCTAATCTTCTACTTACTGTGCTAGACCCTGCCTCTGTTATAAATTCTACGCATATACTGCTGTTCACAGGGTAAAATTTTCAGAATAGAGACAAAGCTTTGTGTATTCTTATTATATACTCTGTGATTGACGTACTTCTCTAAACAGTTGCACTTTTCACCGTTCTACATATTTACAGACCAAAAAATCAATGTGTAACTGCTGATTATGAGGAAATAGATATCCTTGCAAATTGCACTATAGCAGTGAAGGTTGCAAAGATATTCACAGGAGCTGCAAAAGCAGCAAATTAACTGAGCATATACAAGCACATCTTGGAAAATCTTAGATTAAATATAAACAGTGTGCACAAGTAATCATTTAAATGTCAAGTGTAACTAGTATTATTTATAACTAAATACAATAATTGTCCTCATGTAGCAGATGCCATACATCAGATGCAATGTTTGCACCTCCTATCTTCCTAATCATCAAGAATGTCATCTTGAAGCACACATATCAGACTTCTACCCCTTCTAAAGTAATTAGGTTCAGCAGTGATTTCACTATCACCATTAGATCCTCAGGTATCTCTAACAAAATTAAACAGAATAGTAGGATGACAGCTAGTAATTTCTTGTTTAATACCTCAGCATTTGATTCACACTTAGTTAAAATCGAGTAGAATAATCACTATGTGATTACATTTAGGTTACTCTGGAATGAGTTATACCACACCTTAAATCTATGGACCACTTATGTTCCTATTCATAGCAGTCACTTACTGTGGAACTGATTTCAAAGTCAACAAGAGAAATACAACTAGCTTAAACAAATTGCTTTCATACAAGTAAACACTCTCATAAGCAATAAACAGAATAGTAATGGAAAGAGCAATAAGTGGACTATTTGAAAAGTATACATTTAGACTAACATGTTATAAGGTCAAGAAGGTTAGGAATCTGGGCAATTATATAATATAAACTGCAGCACTTCACCTATTAATTTTTGCAGTTGGATTAATACACTGTGTCTTAACCAAGTCCTTGCATCCTGTAACAAAAATAGCTAAGAATTGGTTTTAGCATATTGGATTTTGTTCCTTCTTTTTAATTGAGAACTATTTCTCAGCTGAAAAATTCATCCTAGGATGGAGGCCATATAGGAACTACTAACCTGTAAGTAGAAGAACAGGACACTCAAACTATCCCAGTGTAATACTTGAAGGAACTTGTTCCATGGGAGTGTATACATAAGGAATCTTCATATACAGAATGGATACTTTAGATGTGTAAATATGACCTCAAACACAGTTACCAATTTTGCAAATATATATGTCTCACATGCAAATACTGGTTTCTGTACACTCAGTAAGTGTATACACAAATTTTGCTGGCACCTGTGTGAGCAGCCATTTTAAAAAATTACTGGCTTTGTGCAGATCTGATGTCCATGAAATTAGAACTAGCGACATCTTAGCTAAACTCACATCTGTTACATGAAACAGTATTTCCTTTCCTGATTTTTCAGTTTTCAATGACACAGTTCATGAAGATGTTAATTTAAAAATATAGGTCAAGAAAAGTTGATTATTATTTTCCTGTAACTGGAAACTTATGTGAAATTTTAGAATTAAAAACTAAATAATTTCCACTGTTACTATTTTATGAGCTCTGCTATACCAATATTCCTTGAAAGGATCAATATATAGCCATTTGCTACCTATATTATAGCTGCATCTGGAAACAGTCTATTTAAGTTTTACTCTTGAATTGTGCTATTAAGCAAGGATATCAATTTCCGCTATCAATGCAGAATGTGAGTCTGCTGAGTAATAAGTGCATTGTAGTCTTTTGTTGATTTTTATAGCATATGCATATAATTTCATCTACAGGAACACCTGTTAGCTATGTCTGAGAGAAATATCCTTTACTTAAATACAAGATATAGGTAGGCAGCTTATATTAAGTCATTGCAACTAATAACCACAAACTGAGAAATTATTTTATTGAAATTAATGAGAATTATATATTCCTCCATAGTGTGATTAGCTGTTTGTTGAAAAGTGTCAGGGTAAACAGCATGAAAAATTGCCTGAGCTTGAAATGAAAGACAGTCCTCCACGCAACGGCTGGGATTATCCCGCATAGTTTACATCATGGGTCTCAGAGGAAGTTCTGTAGGTATTACAAGTGTAATCACATTTTCCTGTTTGTTCATTCTTATCAGACTTTTTGCCTTTCCCTAGCTCCTGTAAATGCACCTATACAAACATCCAAAGGATATCTAAACAGCTGCAAAAACACAAAGAGGTTTGTCAATGTGTAAATTTTTGTCCATCAACAGTCAGAGATATGCTGCATAAACCTAACATCATTCATTACTGAGAACCTTTACGGAAGTTAGCTGTAATTAACGAAGCAGGGAAAATTATTACACGCAAAATATTTTCAAATCCAAAATGGGAAAAAATGTTGTTTGTCCTTTGAAACTCAGTTTTTCACCTCTTCTCATGGAAAAAAACTTAATAACTAACAAATCAGCTTCCAAAAATGAAGATACTTTTAGCATTGCTTAAAAAATAACGTAACTGTTCAGTGTACCTATAAATGGAGTCACTCAATACTTACAGACTCAGGACAGAATCCATACGTGCTTTATGTGAAGGCATAAATTATAAATACAGGTATGTATAAATAGACAGGTTTATCTCACATTCAAATATTGGCAATAATACAGAATTTAAATAAAAGGACCACAGTCTTTAAGTAAGACCAACAAAGCATTCATGTAGCACTTGTTCCTATGTTACTGAAGTTAAAGGGGTGTTTTGCCATGGCCTTTCAGGTTCATAAACTTCAGCACTCAGAAAAGAGGAAAAATGCTGGTGCTGCTTAATTAACTATTATATACTAGAAAAGACAGCCAATCTGTCAGAGAGGATACTGATAAGGACAAAGACACATGAAAAATCACTTATGAAAAAATCACAAGCAGTTTTTCAAAGCAAATAAAATAAATGTTCTTAGGTGTTCTTTTTTTAATCTTTTTTTTCCCCAGTTTGTTAGGATTTGCTTCTTGCAAATTTTCCTTTGGAAAAATACACCATTTGCATGGCTGGTCTATTTTCTGGGCCCCTTGTGCATTTATGCCCTTGCAGTTGCTGCTCTATTTCAGGTAGAACAAGCATCGTGGCAGCTACATCTGCCATGCAGTATTATATGAAAAGCACGCTCCCACTTGCCTCCTGTGTGCCAAGATAATATGCCACCACCTCTGTGACTGAAACCTCTTTGTTGTTTTTTCATCTATAACACACTTAAAATTTATAGATGGCCATTATGTAACAATAACTTTCTTGGGAATGCCAGATACATGACCCACAGTTTGGGTTCCACTTACTGATCAGTTTCATCCAGTCTCTAGACTAGTTCTTGAATTTTCAGGTTTCTCTGTAAATTAAATCACAACACTGACAATTCCAAGTTAGTACCAATCCAGGGCTGTGTAACACCACACCGCACAGTACAATGCTCTGAGAACAAGCCAGCACAGGTGCACCTGGAACTGAATGTGCTATGCCTGAAATAACAAGCCTGATCTCTCAAACATACCACTTTGTCCATATATTTTGCCAGATACGAGCTGATAGTTATTGAGAACAATTACAACTAGAAAATCTAAATGTAAGAAGCAGTAAAATTTTCATTATCTGTGCCTATTTTTAAAACATCTGCTGCAGCAGTTTTATGTGAAGTGCTAGGACATCAGTCCAAACTTAGCAGGTAAAATGGAAGTGAAAGTCAAACCACAGTGGCTTTTCTAAAAAGCAAAATCCTGCAATGTCGTAAAAAGCTGTAGCAAGGGGCATCAATGAACATGCATTTTCTCAGATGCATACGAAAATGATAGAAAAGTATTTGTCCACAGGAAAATACAGTAATTAGAACAATTTTTGTATTCTGATGCACTACTTCATAGGTCTTGCTCTATACAATTTCATTCTTTTGCACTTTCTTATGCTATGTGTACTTTTAATGGTATTAGCCTTTACAGGCACATTTGCACAGCTCTTGGTTAGGATTCATGGAGAAAACCCAAACATTGTCTGCTTCATTGCTGTAGGTCTGAAAGAAAAAAAATTGGGCACTGACTTACCAGGCAAAAAGCAGCAGCAGACAAAGCTTTTGACTCTCTGTTAGTACAAGCCAAGGTGTGGCCAGGAGGCTGTGCAATGCCTCCAGAGTGCTACTGAATACCGCTATTCTTGCTTAAAATGGTTGCTTCTGAATAATTCACTTCCTGATATACTGTATGACCTAAGATGAATATTCATCCAGATGAAGATAGGATGTTTCTGTATAGTATGTTTCCGTGGGCATGTCACAAAACACCATGTTAAATTTCAGGAAGGCAGCAAATGGTCTAAAACTAAAAATGTATCAAACTGAAAAATGCAGTACAAAATACACAGTACCTTGAAAATTCATTGGTATTGCGATAATTAGAGTAAAATATATACTGACATCCGTGTACTACACTCAAAAAAAAAAAAGAAATGGATTTTTTAAAAATCAACAGTACAATAATTACTCTTTGATGAAACTATTAAGCTGTGCATAATATTTAAATGGTATAGCATAGAAACCGTACACTTTCTAATTCTCAAGAAAACCGCAATGCAACAGGTTCTGAGCAAATCTGTCAAGACATACAAATAATAAAGGTAGGAAAAGTATTTCCATCAATGTTCACGACTGGAACGACTAGATTGAAATATGGCCAGACTCAGATCAGCAAGGAACAAGATTTGCCACGAAGAAAAGATTCTGAGCCTCAATGTCCTAACTAACATAAGGCTTCAGACTCAAAGACGTGTTGTGCTGAGGCTGAGTATCGAAGTGCTAGTATCAATTTGTTTCTGAAAGGAGGAAGATTTGCTGCATGCACTGAGGGCTCATGGAAAGGGCCTGAAATACCACACATCTATTTACACCAGCAAACCCATGAAATATGCAAAATTAGAGGAAAAAAAAAGACTTACTTTCCAGATGCAGCCTGAAGTGGAGTGAGACAAGTGAAAACCTATGCCTCTATGCAATGGTGCTGTTCTAAAATTGAAAAGAGAAAGTGAACAATTACAGGCAACCATACAAAAGCTTTTAAGACATTTTGGAAGGCAGACAAAAGAAACCAAAAGAACAGTATCACAGACTAATAAAAATTATTACCTCAAGGTAGTTGTTGACATGTATTTTTGCATCTGCTTAGGAGACAAAAATAAAGGTACTGATCCAGCAGTAATTTCTTAATGGGTTTTAAAGTCATATACATAGTGACTCCTAAGATAGGATACAATTTCTATTAGTATGGGGATTATAGTCCTTTATTTGGGTTTAATTAATCTCCAGCTTAAACATTTATTTGAAAGGATATCGAACTACACAAGAACAAAACAAGTCGGGACAAAAGGTTACGGAAGAGTTTGGAGTTTTAGATCATTTCTCGTGTGACAAAAATGTTCTTGTAAATCAATAACAATCATGAAGTCATTAAACAATAATAACATTTGAAAACTGTTGATCTTTTAAAATGAAGGGAAAGATTTTAAAAATATATTATCATTAACAATCTATTCAGAGATTCAATACAAACAAAATATTCAATGCAAACAAAAGTTTCTAATTTGTACCATGAATGTGGGAGAATTGACAGCACAGACCCAAAATTAAATATGCAGACAGTGATGATGACTGTTCAATGATTACCTCATGATAACCAGTCTGGGAACATAGTCAGCTTTATTCAATAAAAATAAAAGAAAAGATAAACATGATCGAAGAATTTAACTTACAGGAAAAAACAGTATCAGTATTCCAAGTTCTTGACCAGACTCTGCCCACCTTTCCACCTCCCCAGCAATACACGTGGCCTCCCTTGGGGTTATAACAGCTATGCAGGTAGGAAGAATGAGCACTCACTGTGTAACAGTTTATTATATAGCTGTGGGAGTACAGGGGAACAACTGGAACAGCTGGAGCATTCCAGGCTCTTCATTACAGGAACGCTGCTTTCTTATCACTCCATCCTGCGACAGAAAGATTGAAAATTCCCCTGTTGCTATTTATTTCTGAGATAGTGTAACACCTTTGGAAAAGTGGAAATAAACTGCACTCAGGCAGAGGAGAGAAGCAGGTTTTGTGCTGAAATAAGGAGTGAAAGTGAAGGTTACATGGTGTTTGTATCCATGATCCACACAACACCTTCTCTATAAATAACTGAAATACTGGGTCATTCACTTTACATGGCTTTTCATCCTAATAAGCATCAATGTTTAACAGCTTTCAAATCTTGTAAAAAAAACCTAATTAATCCTCTGACACATCTGTGAAACAGCTTCTTACTTTACTGGTGGAGAAAGCGTAACCTTGTTCAAATTACTTGCCCAAGGCCGTGCAAACCAGTGACAAACCCAGCCTGAAAACTCCAGTTCTTAATCACATATCCAGCTGCCTGGGTCATCTCACCACTGTCACCATTCTTACGGTACGTACTACTGTATTAGCCCCAACTGTGTATGAGTGATATGGCACAGTATCCTATATAAACCAGGGCCTCTGATTTAGTAACGTAGTTCAAAGGCCTGAATGCCACTGTAACTCACCCCCCACTACACTGGAAGACATAGCTTCAGACCCCAGAGCCTTTGCGGCATGAACTAGGTGTATGAAGGACACCTGCCGTCCCTATTAACAAAATAACGGCAATTATGGCTGCATCTACTCCATGGCACTGAGTTAAGCATCCCCGTGGACACGCATGGGGTCTCAAGCCGGGTGGCACAGACCCTCATGCGACTCCAGGTGGGAGCTCTCCTGGTCTCCACAGCAGGGTGGTGAGTAATATAGTAAAATAAGTAAATGAGTAAAAATAAACAGACTACCAGCTGGGAAGGGTGCCCGCCGTACCTCACCGAGGTGGCGGTATGCTCGGAGGCACAGCAGAAAAGGTCGCTGCGCCCTGGGCTCTGCAGACAATTGTATTCAAGCACCTGGGAACACTCAGTTTTATTTACAAGCACAGGCACAGGCTGTGTTAGTCCTCCACAGGCAGAATCCTGTGCTAAGAATTTTATTTACCATAAATCAACAAATGAACAGGTGGTTTTAATGGCAGCGTTAACAAATATGCAGCAATGTACTTTTCTGTGTCAGACTCAGTTTTGGCCTTTCTACAGATTGGTCTTCAAATGAAGTCAGAAAAATCGCAATCTACCTGTGCTCTGACACTCCGATACTGGACCAAGGTAAGAGATACCAGACCCAACAGCCAGCAGACAAGAAATCGTGTGTATTCCCAGATTCACCGTCCTGCAAACTGACTCTAGGGAACACACACATCAACTTTTCAGAGAGTCTAGCCTGACGCCATCCACACAGCAAGGATGAAGGACTAACTATCCCAGCATCACTTATACCAGGGATTTCAGAAAAAGATGTCTTTGCAAATGCACGAGAAGTATCAAGAAAAATATCGTTACGCTTGTTCCTTCATTCAAATATATTCAGGTAAATAAAGCCCCACGAAGGCTTGTCTAACGGGAGCCAACTTGCAAGCCTCAAGAGGAAATGCAGGGTGATGTGTGCTACCCGCAGCGCCAAGCGACCTGGGGCAGGCAATTTTGCCTGCAGAGTGAACAGAAATGGCATGTCACGGGCAGAGATGCAACTGCTTGGCTGATCTTACTAGAAGCTCTCTTCCTGTGGAATCCTTGCCAAATTTAGAACTGCTCTACCCAAAATAAATCTCCTGAAGGGGTGCCACAGCCACATTACCCCCTCCTGCAGGAAATTCTTAGCACAGCTGTCCTTCCAGTCCCCACACATCCACATGCAGGCTCCTGCCCTGGAAAGCAGTTAGAAAAGCCTGCCTCATAAAGGGAATCTCACAAATATTTACACTGCATTTCTGTATTTAGGCATATCACTACTACAACAGCGACAAGGCCGTGTTATCATTTTATTTACAAATCTGTGAGGGAAAGCAAACAGCGGTAAATAGAAACCTACAGAGACAGCAGGCTACAACATTATTTGAAATCACATTTGTAATACTGAAACGTGGTAATGCAAAATCAAAGTTGTAAGAGACTGACGTTGAAACTGCAATTTCTTGAACGGAAAAATGGCAGGGAGTAAATGTATTACAATGCTGTAAACCGAGGGCTCGAGCCAGCTTCTCCTTTCACTGACACTGGGCACAAACCCAGCATAATTCCATGGATCTTAGTGGTGTAACTGGAAGAAAATTTTGCCTTTAGAAGGCAAGATATGAAACTTGCATTTCAGCAGATAAAAAGAGGTTGGCTGGAGAGCTGTGAAAGTGGGAGTAGTAGTTTGTTTTAGTGGCCTCAGGAAAAATTCACTTAATACTTTTGGGTAATGCAAAGCTTTGAAAACCTGAATGTTTAGATGCCTTCTGAGAACTCTCGAGAGACATACAAGTGTCAACGTGCTGCTATTTGTCAGCTCTTTTAACACCGGGATGGGGGTGGGGTTGGGGGGGTAAAATCAAGAGATACCTACATGTTATATTGCCTGGCAGTGTTTGTGACAAGGTGTCTTCTTGATTGCAGAAGTACTTACGTGTGAGGTGAAGCTGATGTGCCAAGTAAGCCCACTTAAGTTAGCAAAGTTATTAATGACAAAGTTAGGCTTGGGGGGTGCGAGAGCTTGCAGGCTTGAGTAACGAGGAAAAAAAAAGTACAATTTCAAGAAAGTGCGGAGTAAATACCTACTTAGTAGCAATGGAGTCGCGACTCTCACTCACAAGATAAACAGTACCCTGTAGACTCGAGGATGCGTTTGTTGTTTTTTTTTTTAATTCCTGTCGCTAGAATACCATGCCTTTGCAATAGCATGCAAAGGGAAGGGTCCTTTTCAGGCGCATTTCCCTGAGAAAAGCCACCCCAGCGAGCAGCGTGAAGGCGGCCAGGCCCAAAGCCGCTCAACCGACGGCGGATCTTCCCACACCCCGCGGGTTCCTGCCCCGGAGCCCCGGCAGGCCGGTGGTCGGGCCGCTCCGAGGC
>NW_010973034.1:3630205-3785345 GCF_000737465.1 Haliaeetus leucocephalus | reverse complement strand
CCCGGTTCCGCTGCACAGCAGGAAGGCTGCTCCACCGGGAGAGTGCCCGGCGACCGGAGTCCCGGGGCGGGCAGAGCCGGTGCCCGGCCCGGCGGCGGCTGGCCCTCGGCGGAGGGGACAGCCCTCCTCCGCTTGGCGGACCGGCCGTGAAGAAGCAGTTCCCCTTCACTGGAAGGTGGTGCTGCGGGAATAACTGGGGTCAGCTCCTGGAAAAAAAAAAAAAGGCGCTCTGGTTTAGGGGGGTTGGTTGTTTTTTTTTTGGTTTGTTTTTTTTTTTTTATTTTGCAAGCTTTCATAGGGATACTGCAGGCTGCCAGGAAGAGTGAGCTATTCCGGTTGTGGTTTAACTACCTGTTGGGGAGGCTTTTCCAATCTCCGGTAGCGCCGTAGTCTTTCTCAGCAGAGCCATAAGCTTTATTTTTCTTACATAAAAGCTAAGAAAAATGCTTTCCATGGCATAAGATAACTCATATACCGTGTCATCATTTTGTATTGCATTGCTTTCTACTAAAAAAAAAAAAAAAAAAATTTTTAGCTTTTCCATTTCATACACAAACATAGCTAAAGTAGTGCGCACGTGTTTGGTCCTTTTTAAATTCAGGCAGTCTTGAAACGTGGATTTAAAATGAATTAATATTCTATTTTTTAAAGTATTAGCAGAGAGGCTGTTTTTATAAATAATGGCTAACTGATTTACTGCTCAGCCAATTTAAATTGAAGTTGGTACGTTCAGAGAGAGGAGGCAGTTGAAAAAAAGAAACCGTAAACCTGCAGTTAGGTTTTATTACACTTATCCATCCATTAGGTTAATCGGGACTCCTGCAGTGCTGGTAGTAGAAAGAATCTTGCACTAGAGGCAGACCAGTTCTGTGTTTATGTTGTGTGAAACATAAGATCAGATAATGTTATGTAGAGTTTGTGTAATTAGTAAGTACTCGAAACACAACCTTTGGATTTAACTGTAGAAAGTCTGCAGGCTTATGTAAAGCACTTGCAAGGCTCGTATTAGAACAGAAAATAGCCCTTGAGCAGGTACCATATTCTCCCCCCAAATGAAGTTGCTTCAGAGGATTAAATTGCTTCCATCAGCACCTAGGAGTATGTTGTTCCTTCAGTTACAGTGAGTATAGTCGATAATTTAGGGTTTTGAGGTACAGGGTGGCAGATGTATTCAAGATAGAGGTCAGAAAGTTAATCTGCAAACCCATCTGAATTTGGGTTCCTTTTACGTTCTGTCGTAACTCCACTGTCAGAGAGTTAACTTCTGCACTATTTCTGTACTTCCAAGATTTCAGGAGCCATTGCAGTTGTATGGAGGACATAAAAGGTAACATTATAGGATTTCTTTTAAATTAGTCTCTCTAACCTTGACAGGCTTCCTAGTAATCCTTTATTCTTTTAATTTCTGGACTTGTTGTGGAAGTTTGTAGGCATTAAGGCCTTGTTTTGTGAAGATGGTGTTTGAATAGTCTTAGGCTTGTAGAATTCCCTAATGAGCTAGAAATAGGATTAGGCAGATTTGACAAAGGGTAAGGAGGGAAATAAAATCAAAGTTACTTCTTCAGTATTGGGTGCCAAGTCAGTGAGATACAGAATCCTGCTCTTTGGTTTTCTGTCTGGAAGATCGGACTGCTTCTTCTGTTAGACCCGGCTAAGATCCCCATAGAACTGAGGAAGAAGCCAAAAAGCAAGCTGCTTAATCACCTGTTTGATACTAAATGATTGCTAACACGTCTACAATTCTGAGTGGATTTTGCAGTCAATATTGTCGTGTAAGTCACATGCAAGCATGATGGCTAACTTTCATGAGAGAGGATGTTAGATTTCTGACGAAGAGTACATGCTAGGGGAAGACTGCAGAGGCCCTGATTTTGTTTTGGTTGGCAAGGCTACTTACCTTAGTCAGACAAAGGGGACATTGAAGTTTTTGCAGGACCAGGGCATAGCTCTGTAGTTAAATGTTCTTCTCTTGAAGTTTCTTCAATACAGGAACATCCAAGAAATAAAATAAATTAAAAAAAAAATGAATCAGAAGTTCATACCTCCACATACTTAATCTTTTTCTTTGCAATTTTATCCTTGGTGTGTGACTTTTCCATAAAAAAATTAAGTTGGCTGATTAAAATGATTAGAAGCCTTTTTCCCTTTCATTCATCTCTTATTTATTTTATACAGCATCAGTTTTTACCGTTCTCAGTTAAGTCATTTACATTGGCCATATGTTGATAGTAAATTGTATCCTTTCAGTCCTGCTGTTTTATTTTGGAAGTGCCCTTTCTTTGTAGGCATACCATCTGCTTCTATGGAGTTGAACTCCTGATTGATTATCAAAAACAAAGATCAGTATTATCTACCATCTTATATAAGGAAAGGTCCAATATAACTCTTTAAGAACAGTAATTGATCTTGCAATTTAAACTTGGATTAAATTTCTCCAGTTGAATGTGATTACAAAACTGTTGTTCCATTTGTTTAAATATGACTGCCAGCTCCACCCTTTCCCACTTCCTCCTAATTCATTCAGTTTTTATAGGAGGCATGCAGGGTTGGCTTGATGGATAATTCCACGATTCTGTCAAATGTTTTTTTTGTCTTAATTGCTTACAATATGTTATGCATACATCAGAAAATTGAGAGTGCTCTTCACTCCTGGCCTTGTTTTATGTGATTATAAAATTACTGTTCTCCACTGTAAGAATAAAAAGGCATTATTTCTTTCACAACAGTAACGACTCACTAGGCTTCTTTGCCTTCCCATGGACATGCATTGCATTTCAGGGTTAACTGAGTGGCTGGTTACTTGACTCCAAACAAAAGTGTCTGGTAAAGTTGCTGCTGGTGTTTCCAAGTTCATACTCCAATCTTAGATTAGACTTTTAAGTATAAAGTAAAATGAAGCTTTCTGCATAAACTTAGACCAAATTTATCACCTTTTCATCTCCTAACTTGTTTTGCAAATTAAAAAAAAAAAAAAACCAAAACCAAAACACAAACCAAACAAAATCTGAGTTCCCAGTTTGTAAGTGTTAGGCTGTAAAGGTGTTACAGACGAAACATTTTTTTAAACGTGAGTAGCTCTTAAATACTGTATAGTTGACATTCTGGCATTCACAGTAACTAACCTGAAGAGATGGGAAGTAAAGCAGATGCAAGTTCTGCACTTCCCATCAGGATGCTGTAAATATAGTTTGTTCGGGGTAGTCAGGATGTGTTCATCTCTGCTACCAAGCACCTAATACACTTAATTTCCTCTTCTCTTTTCCATGTACCTAAGGAAAAGGGGAATATGACTTCTCTTGGTGTGTTTTCTTTAATTTTCTAGCAGTGGGAGGAAATTGTTAGCATGTAACAGGTTCTCTTTATTCACAAAATCCCCAAGTAGCCTTGATTTTTGTCTTTGATCCAGAGTGAAACTGACTCAAGGCTTGTCTATTCTGTGTGTGTGTGGTTTTTCATTTTTCTGGAGCACAGCAGTAGCGCGTTTATATTGTAGCTTAATGCTAGATGGGAGGCGCAGGATGCTAGGGGATAAAGTGGGCAACTCCGTGTTTGTTTTGGTCATTTTTTTTTCTGTGCTTTCTGCCCTGTTTGCAAAGCTCGCTAACAGAGGCTGAAATAGGGTAAGGAAATACCTTCGTATTTAATGAATGAATGCTATTTAACTTGGTTGTAAACCAGTGGTATGTGGAATAGTTCAGTTATTTATGTATTTGATTAAAAATCTTAGTTGACAAAATTATTTTAGATCCTAGTGTTCCATTAAGGTGGCAAAAGCAGTTCCACTGTATTCCAGCAAAACTGATATTTTTCTTACAGTGTTTTTTGAGCAGTGGTTATCAGTCTGAAATAGAAATAGTTGAAATCAAAAGCTATCAACCATTCAAAGTGAGACAGGCTGTCAAAATACCGTCTGTTTAAAACAGATCTTACCCAAAGCAGATGTATTCTTACAGCCACTCTTGGTGCCTGTTGAGGCAACATAATAGTGAGAAAAAGAGCTGAAGATAGAGAGATGGATAGAGAAATATTACATAAGCATGGATTGCATGAAAGTAGAATATTTTCCTACCTGAACGTAGTGTGAAGTTCTGTTTTTTTTCACGACTGTCGAAGGTGGCAAGTCCGGTCTTCTGCAGCACTTATTTCAGTAACTCCTGAAAAGGAATTTTTTTCTGAATAATGGCTGCAGGCCCTTTTCCATACTGATGAATGAATCTGTTGCACTGAAAACTGAGGGCAAATAATATTGGCATGTTCAATTAGGTACTGTATAAACAAAAATGAAATGTGGTGTAACTTGATTTTAGTGTATGAGGTTTCTGTTTAGCAGTTAATGTGGTTAGCAGCTAAACTTTTCTAGATAATAAATTTCTTTATTAATTCCTGTTCTCTACAGAAGGGAAACACCTTATTTTTCTAAAGCTGATAGGTAGTGTACGGATTTGGCCACTTACAGAACAGATCTGAATAGAAATCTGGTTTTAGCTCTGGCTGAATGTGTGGTGTTAGAAGTGCTGTCTTAAATGAATGGCTAAAAGCAGCAGAGTAAAATTGTGCCTAACCATATATAGGAAGTGAAGCAGTAAGTAAACGGAGTATGTTAGGTACATACATAAATGAAAGCTTCAGATGAAGAAAACCAGAAGTAGAACAGCATTCGATGCCGGAAAAAGTTTGAGGAGGATTTTTCAGTAGTTCAGTCAATATTTCTTGTTAACATCAGATGATGTAGTTTAGTTTAAACAGTGAATAGAGTCTCTCGATCTGCGCTTTATCTAGTTTTTATTTTGTGTCATATGTTGACTCCCAGAACTTCAGTGTGGGACTTATACACTTCATTTACTGGCCTACCCTATTGCAAAGCATAATATTGTGCCGTATATATTCACCTTCTCTTGTCTTAATGTTTTGTGGCTGGAGAGTGGGGAGGAGCACAAGTTTAATCTGTGGGGCCATGGGTCTCTTCAGTGTTGGACCCTATCTGTTGAGTCAGACATAAATTCTTAGGACTCCTGTAGTAGTTTCCCTGTTGCTCACATATCTTTCTTTCTCCTTTAACAAAACCAAAAAATATCTTGGCATTTGTCTCACTGATAGGTGCAGTAGGAAGGAGGAGAAGGCATTTTGTTTTAACGTTCTTTTTGTGCTGCATGGAAGTATTGCAGCGAAATGATGATGCGTTTCTCTGTGTCCTTCCAGAGCATGGTCAGTACTAATAACATGTTACCAGTGCTTGACAAGTTTTATATACTTGTCCCATTTTATATACTTTTATATATTATATAAAGACTTCAGGCAGTCTTCAGTATTTTTTATTTTTATGTAAAATATCTGCTCTATCACTCTGGAGCAGAAAAAAGTTGAGTCTGTCTTTAAATTATGTTTTGTGTTGAAGGTGGTGAGCAGTAGTCAGCATGGATTTATGAGGGGGAAATCGTGCTTAACCAACCTAACAGCCTTCTACAATGAGGTCATCGGCTCAGGTAGAAAGGAGGAGAGTTTACCTCAACTTTAGTAAGGCTTTCGACACCATCTCCCATAGCCTCCTCATAGACAAGCTGACAGCGTACAGGTTAGATAAATGGGCAGTGAGGTGGATTGAAAACCGGCTGAACAGCCGGGCCCAGAGGGTGGTGATCAGCAGCACAAAGTCCAGGTGGAGGCAAGTCACTGGTGGTGTTCCCCAGGGTGTACCCAAGGGCCAATACTGTTTAACATTTTGATTAATGACCTGGATGCTGGGACAGAGTGCACCCTTAGCAAGTTTGTAGACAATGCAAAACTGAGAGGAGTGGCTGAAACACCAGGTGGGTGTGCTGCCACCCAGAGTGACCTGGACAGGCTGGAAGATGGGGCTGCCAGGGATCTCGTGAAGGTCAACAAAGAAAATGCAAAGCTGTGGCACTGGGGAGGAGTAACCCCAAGCACGTGCTGGGGGCTGACCAGCTGGAAGGCAGCCCTGCAGAGAAGGACGTGGGCATCCCGGTGGGCAGAGCCAGCAATGCACCCTCATGGCAAAGGCAGCTAACAGTATCTTGGGCTGCACTGGGAGGAGCGTTGCCAGCAGCTTGCAGGAGGTGGTCCTTCTCCTCTGCTCAGCACTGGTGAGACACATCTGGAGTGCTGTGCCCAGTGCAGGGCTCGCCAGTACAAGAGAGACATGGACTTACTGAAGTGGGCCCGGGGCAGGACCACCAAGATGATGAAGGAAATGGATCGTCTGTCAGACAAGAAGAGGCTGAGAAAGCTGGGACTGTTCACCCTGGAGAAGAGGCAGCTCGGGTGGGTCTTATCCATGTGTATAAATACCTGATGGGAGGGAATGAAGAAGAGGGGAGCCAGACTGTCCTCTGTGGTGCCCAGTGATAGGGCAAGAGGCAATGGAAACAAATTAAAGAATTTGAAATTCCATCCGAATAAAAAAAAAAAAGAAGCCTTTTTTTATGGTGGGAGTGGTCAAACAGTGGCAGATGTTGCCCAGAGAGGTTGTGGTGTCTCCATCATTGAGGATGTTCATTACCCAAGTGAACATGGCCCTGAGCAACAGCTGTAGCTGGCTCTGCTTTAGCAGGGTGGGGAGAGAAGGTTGGACTAAATGATCCCCAGCAGTCACTTCCAACTTGAGTCAATCTGTATATGTCCAAATATACTATTTATAGTTGAGGATCAGTGTTACAGGACCTATTTGCTGGAAATTGTTACTTGAAGTAGAAAGGAATAATGTCAGAGGCAGTAGCTAATAGGGAAGACTTTAAAGGAAAGGACAAGAAATCCTTAGGATCATAAACAGAATATTTCATTATTTTTTTATGTAGCAGATCTCATAATTTCTGCTGTAAAAGCTCAAGAATTTGCCTGTTGAAAAAAAGAAGTCTTTCTAAGGTAGCTAGCAGTGCTGCTTAAATATTTAATAAATTTGCTTGGAATATCTACCTTTTCCTTCTAAAGTATGTTTTTATTACAATTATTAATGTGTACAAATTAATGTATACAAACTAGTGTTGCTGAATTAAATTGAAAGCTCCAGTCAGTGTTCTGGTAAGTTAGCAGTCTGATTCTTGTGATGATCAGGCCCTAAAAAAGTCATTTTCATCTTCAGTGTTTGGTATTTGCAGCTGCTTCTGAGGCCAACTTCATACCAAATCAATTCTTTTTGTTAGGGTTTTCTCTTTTGTTAAACTGAAATAGCAATAGTTGTTCATCCTCAAGTGCTAATTTTTTTTTCCAAGTATACAGTTTCATCAGGGTTGGAATATATAGAATCATAGAACCATAAAACAGCCCAGGTTGGGAGGGACCTTGAAAGATCATCTAGCCCAGCCTTTTGTGGGAAGGGGAGTGTAGCTGAGATTATCTAGCAGCCTGTCCAGTTGCATCTTGAAAACTTCCAGTGAGGTTTTCCTCCTCCTTGGGGAGGTTGTTCAAGTGAATGATTGTTCTCACTGTAAAAAAAAATTAACTACTGGAATAGTGTGATGAGGTCCCCCTGAGCCTTCTCTTCTTCAGGGAGAAGAGGCCTAACTCAGTCTTTCCTCACAGGGCGGGTTCTCCAGCCCTTTGATCATCTTTGTGGCCCTCCTGCGGACCCTCTCCAGTCTGTCTGCATCTTTCTTGAATTGTGGGGACTGGAACTGGACACAGTACTGAGGGTGCAGCCTGAAAACTGGTAGAGTGGGTTGATCACGTCTCTACCTCTGCTAGCAATGCCCGTGTGGGTGCAGCGCAGGATCTGATCTGCCTTTGCTGCTGTAGTGGCACGCTGCTGACTTCTGATCGTTCTGTTGTCCACCAGGACCCCCAGGTCCCTCTCAGCAAGGCTGCTCCCCGGCCACACGGATCCCAGCCTGGACGGGGCTCTTTGGTTATGTCATCCCCAGTGCGGCACATTGCACTTGTCTTTGTTAAACTTCATACAGCTCTTGCTAGCCCACGCTTCCAGCCTGCCCAGGTCCCTCTGTAGGGTGGCTCTCCCTTCTGACGTGTCTAGCTCACCACCCAGTTTGGTGTCATCAGCAAACTTGGTGAGGGTGCTTTTAATCCCATCATCCAGCTCATTTGTGAAGATGTTGAACAACGTGGGGCCAAGTGTCAATCCCTTGGGGACCCCACTCGTGACAGGCTGCTGGCCAGAGTACAAACCACTGATCACCACGCTCTGAACCCAGCCCGTGAGACAATTTCCTTCCGATCTTGCAGACCACCCATCCAGTCTGTATCTTGCCAGTTTGTCCAGTTAATGTTAGTGTTGAGATGTTAACTGTATGTAATTACATGTGAAGAAGTTGAGTATGTAACTACATGGGACTATTTAAAACATTACAGTTTTCTGTTAAAGATTACTGTCATTGGCTCAGCAGGGGTGGGTATGTGATTTTCTTATTAATAGCTTCTTAAAGATATTTGGACAAGTTCTGTGAACTTCCCCTTGCAAAGTACACTGCTTTCTTTTCTGGAGTAGTTTCCAGAAATCATCTAGGTTTAGCCAGCCTTTGATAATCAGCCCAGGAGTTGTATGGTAATTCTGTGTAGATTTGTGGAAGAAGTTTTTCTCAAGTGTTGGTCTTTTTTTTTTTTTTTTTTTTGATATTAAGATTTTACGTCCACCTTTTGCTTTCCATAAAATTATGCATATGTACATAAATGTTCAGCTGTATGTAGGACAGGCGCAAAAGGATATTCAGTCTGTGGCTTACTCATTGGGTTTTGTATGGTTATTTTACAGATAAATTGCATCATCTTTTTCTATACATAAAATTAAAGAGTAACCATAAATCAATCAATTCCTCTTTTATATTGCCATCTGTTAGAGTAACGTTAGAGACATTACAAGATTCAAGCCCGGATACTTGCTTAATCCAGAAGATTAAGGAATTGCTTGCGTTATCTTGTTGAAACCACACCTTTTCCCCAGAATTTTTCTTGCATAGATTTTTGTGCTTTCTGAGCATCTGTGGAGACATTTTTTTTGTTGCTGTTCTTTCTACTCCTTGGCAATAAAAGGGATGCTAGATAAATTTATTTATTCTTCCAAAAGCAAAATGTTACCAAGCCTCTGTAGTAATCATCCCGTTCTATATTCAAGTATAGAAATAGGTTTTTTTTTCCTGCCTTAGTTGTACACACAGTGTTTTTATGCCACACTGTTGGATCTGTTGTGTGTGGATTGTACTCTCCAGGTTATACTCCCTCACTGTTGTTCCTAGTGCATGTGGGAAGAATTGGATTTAATCCAGGCATTGTATCTGTCTTTGATTCCTAGCGTATAACTGTCAGGGTTTTCTCATTATAGAAACAGTTATCTATCCATGGGTGCGATGCACTTCTTTAGAGAGGCCTTCCAGCTTGCAAGAGGAGGTGAGCATGGAGCACAGAACAAAACCCTATGCTTGGTTAGAGAGGGTGAGGTGAAAGGAGGAGGAGAAGGAAGGTGATGGAGCCTCTGGCACATTTAATGAGGTTAATGGCAGACAAGATGAATGTCTTAGAAATTTCTCAATTATTGCCAAAGAGTATCTGCTGATTTGTGTAGCAGTATTGTTTCTGTAGTAGTTACTCTTAGTTCAAACAGAAAAAGGCATATTTTTTACTTGAGGGCCCAAGTAGGAAGCATGTGAAAATGGTAAGTTTCTTGCTAAAAGCTTTAATGAGTTCCAGAACTCACTTCCTAAGCTGATCCTTCAGGAAGAAAATGCAAGCTGTTTCAAGAGCTATTTTTCGGCCAGTTTAGCTACATTTTACCTGCTTATTGGTGGCTCTTGCAAAAATGAGATAGGCTATCAGTCTTTGTTTCAGTAAATATTTATCAGGTAGCATTGGAAGAGATCTTTTGGCTATGAGGGATATTATGCTGTTGTCACATCTCTGTCTCTTTTAAAGCTTATAGCATTGTTTGTTACAGCAGTTGAAACTTTTAGAACCTTTCTTTCCCTAGTGAAGTCATTTAAATGTATTCCTTTAACTGTATGCTTATCTTGCTCTTTCATCTTTGCATAGTCTTTTTGTTAAGATGTACTGATGTTTTTGGTTAATCTGTTTTGTTTTAGCCCAGAGTTGATGTAAACTGTGCTGCAAGTGTTCTGATGGTTTCTTTTGGGGGTGTGTGTGTCCCATGGTTAACAGGTTGTCACAGCTGCTGTACTGACGAGTGCCTACGGTAGTGACTTTCCACGGTAGTTGGCTGGTTCCTAGTCTTGAAGTGCAGCACGGTTCAGTTTTCCACATGCTGTTTCTAAGAAGTTTTGGAACAGTCAAATGAGAAAAGCAGAATTGTTCTTCATTAGGCTTACATGGGTATGCCTACATGCATTGTACGGCCTCTTAGAAAAATGCATAGGGATGCAAAAGGGATAAAACCCCCTCCCTCCATTCCCTAGAAGAGTATGTAACACTCACATACTTGGCTTCAAGTTAGTTTCAGCTCTTGTTTCATTATCTTAAAGGTGCATCCAGTGTAGTAGTTGATAGGTATTTGCAGAGCTTCTTCTGGCAGGAGGTTCTTTGTGATGTGGAGAACTGCAAAGACTTGGTCAAAAATTGGTAACTACTGAATAGTAACTAATAGGACAGAAGAAGGATGTGAATTTACTAAAGTTTGAGTGAAACTTAATTTAATCTCTACAAATAATGTGCATAAAGGAAGTAGTGCAGCCTTACAAATCTGACAGAGGAGGGGGTAAAGTGTTAGAAGGCAGAGTCTGGATAAAAATGGTAAAACTAAGAATGCTGAGAGAAACTGTAAGACAGAAATCAAAGTTAAACAGTGAATAGGAGCATCCAGTCTTCACATGGAAAGCTTGAGAGGGGGTGGTTGGTGTTAACAGGATAAGAAGAAACAAGTAAGAATAGAGGATATTTTGTTGTTTTTTTTTTTCTCCTCTGTCTTTCTGAAACTGCTTGAGATTCCTGTGTGCCATTTGAAAGTGAGGATTTTCCCAGTTCATGGTAATCGTCTTTGCTCTCTTTTGCCTCAAATGGGAACAGAGCTTGCATAGTCTCAGGGGGTGATAACTAGAATCTGTAATGTGTGAAAGGTACTAAGGCAGTGACTGAATTGATGGAGGGGAGCTCTGACCATGACTGCTAGAAGTTCTCCATTCCTCTTACACGTTTTGTTGAAGCAGCATGGTATGGCTAAGAGCCTTGGGTGAAGTGGATATGGCATTTGATGACCCTTTTTCCTGTACACCATAACTTTTTCTAGACAGAAGTAGAGAGGCCTGCAGCTATTCTCAACATCTACATTTGTACTAAGTTGCTGAAAAACACTTTTACTCCCCTTCAGCACTTTCTCCTGCATTCCCTCCTCCCTAACCTACTGTGTTCCTAACTGAAAATTGCAGCATACTGTAACAGCAGAATCCTTTAGCGGAACAACAAAGCTTCATAATATTTGCTTTTCCCACATGGAAAAAGGAAATATAATAAAAGGATTTGGTTGAACAATGTGACATGCTTCCACACACAATAGCAGCTGCCTCCTTCCAGATGGCAAATTCGCCATCTGCTGCCTCTTTGTGAACAGCCTGTGCCTTGCATGGACCTTGTGTAGTGTCCATGTTGAGGGCCGAAAGTCCCGTTACTGTACCATGAGCTTGCTAAAGGAATGCAGCGTAGTTGCATTCCTGCTCACAGTAAACAGTGCTGGCTGGGCCCAGTGAGGCTGGTGTGACTGGGTGTCTGGTACCCAGCATGTTCCATGGAGTGAAGGAGAATTAAGGAGCTCTTGTTTGCAGGCCAGAGGTAACGGCTCTAACTGCAGTGCAACTCCTTTCACGAGGTTCTTGACTTACAGTTTACGGCTGTCAGCCACACAACGTGGCTGTGGCTGTAGTGTAGGGACCATTCTTCTGCACAGCTGTGTGTTGCTTGTGTGGCTATATAAGCTGTCTGTGATGTTGTGTCTGCATTCTGTCTGTTTGCTGTAATTAAGATTTTGATACATAGGGTTGGAGTTTCGAACATGCTGCTTTCGATTTAAGCTGGCAGATGGGAGTATTTTCTTGCGCAGCTTCTGAGTAGTTTGTGAAACATGGAAGCACATTATTGGTATTCTCTTAGCAGCAAAATAAAGGTTGCAATTTAGGTAACAATTTTACAAGTTTGTTACAGCAGTTAGACAGGTGGTCATGGAAACAACCACCTAAATTGTAATCTCTAGTTAGTAAGACATTTTATGGTTGAATCACTCCATAACATTCTGTTGCAAGGCTACTTGCGCTTTCTCTTTTACTGCATCTCATAATAGCTATTGTATTATCAGGGCACTAGCTGTGATTCAGAATGTCATTTAATTATGTTTGCTCAAAACACTGTGAAAAGAGTGGATTGTCAACATTTAAAAATTTGCAAAGTTAATGTTAGAAATACAGAAGTGTTCATAGGTAGGACTAGGCAAGCAAGCAGAGGAGACTGACTAGAAATGATAGCGATCTTGTCTTTGGCAATGATGGAGGATATAAATCTAAGTTACGGTTTTGAGTGCACACATTTGGTAAGTCACAGCCACAGGGGCAACTTTGTATTTATGAACAGCTAGGCAGGCTTTTTCTTTGATACCTTTCTATCCAAACCTGAATTCCTTTCATGAGACTCCTAGTGCAGTGTAGGTAGGAGTCCCTTCTACATCTGTTCAGAAGCTGTATTTGATATAAATCAAGAGATCTGCTTAAATGTTGCTTCTGACTGTGAACATATAAAACGTCAAGCTGTTATGGTTGCAAAATGCCAAAGCTGTTGATCTTGACCTATAAAACTTTAAACGGTGCAGAGCCTCCAAAAGGGGAAGGGTAGTTTCTTGTAATGTATTTTTGCAGAAACACTGAACTCAAGCTTCATTGAGATACCTGATTGAGGGTTAAAGCCAGAGGATCTGGGATTTATTTTATTTTGGAATTTACGATGGCCTGGTCCTCTCCTTCAGAGTGTTCTGCGCTCTTTATTCTCTTATGAAATTACAACAAGTAGGACAGGTTCTGTAGTTTAGTCATTTCCGTTGTACTTTCTTTGGATAGCATTGAGAATTGGAGGGATCTACCTTTATAACTGATAGTACAGCATAAGTGATCTTAACATTTTTCACTGAATGTGCCTGTATGAATTTTTGCTCAGTACATTAACCAATATTCACAGAAAAATTCATCTATGGCTGTATTTCAAAGCAAAAAAAATCCTACAACCTTTTAACAGAAGTATTAAAAAGATAATGCCACTCCTTAATTGGGCACTTGATATCTTTAAATCAGATCGAGTGCTGCAATTTTGTAAAATAATCTTTACTGTTTGCTATCAAACTACTTGAAGATAACAATGCAACATTGCAGAGTCCATCTTCATATAATATTGAAAAAGGGTGATAGCTGGATGAAATATAAGATGTGCACTTCTAAAAATGAAGTCTTTCAACACTCTTACACTATATATTGCTTGGATGTAGTGGTTCTGTCTAGTCATGAAACTCTGCTCTCTGGAAAAATGCAGATATTTCTCAACAAGCATTTTGCATCCTCTTAATGGTATCTTAAAAGCTTGTTCTTAAGTGTGTATCCTGTTTTTTAAAGATGTGTGCTATCTACAGAGGCTTCCTGAGGATATCACTGGAGCTGTTTTCTGCTACCATTGCCCAATATTGACTACTTTACTGCCATTTGTACCTTCATATCAGTTGGTAGTTAAATTCAGTGTTAATACTTATTTCTGTAGCTAGTGGTATAGAGTAATTTGTGCATTACACTAATGCATAGCGAGCTGTAAAATACAGTGTATTTTCTGTCAGGTGTTAATATTTCAAATATGTGCATAGTGACACTGAATTTAATTGCACTCAGAAGTTAACTAGATATTTTTATTTCAGAAAACAAACCTTTTCTGAAATGGGGGAGCAAATAATTTTTAACCCTGCTTCTACTTTACCAGGTAATAAATGTCTTCCGTTAGGCTTGATATAACACTGTTGAATGAGAGAGAATATGTATAGCCTCTTCAGTGTTAGAGGAGGTGATCTCCAATATGTGGGATATAGCAATATATATATCGCTGTCACTGGCAAGGAGGGTGTCCTCTTTGTTCAAAGGTTCTGGTTGTAAAATTGGAGCATCCAAGTTCATGCTATCATTGTAAGAAATCCCAGTCCCTTACAGAAAAAATAGAATGTCTTGTTTGCAAGTAATCCTGCCTTTTTGTTTTCCTAGTGTATTTTTTATTAGTAGTTTGTATTCTTATTAACACTCCCACCTTCCCTATTTCGAAAGTGTGCCTTTAAGTTTGGCATTGTAAGGCAATGTGTCTCTCAATAGAGTTAAGATTATTCTTCTCAGGTAGATGATAAATAGGAACAAATTAAACAAAGCCTAGTGAACCTGTTGTTAGTTTAAAATAGGCTTCATGGAATGTTAGTTTCAAAGAATTTCTTGGATCAGGAAAGTTTCTTGAGTCTCTGGGGAGTTTCTTACTTCGTGAAAGTCGGTCTATCCAGAGTAGCAAAGCCCATTTGTTGTGACGTGTGCTGTGAATGAACAAACCCGTGTTTCAGCTATGCTGTGCACACTGACAAGCAGAATATTTCGTCCTACGTACTTCAAAACAGACGGTCTTGATTTTGTTTCCTTTCCTAAAGGACCCTCCTGGTAGGAGTAGTGTGATCCACTTTTTTGCAGGCCTTCTTTTAGCGCCAGGTTTCTGTCCACGAGGCTCCGTTGCTCTGCAATGGGATGAGACAGGATCTCACCAATGTAACTCGGCCTGTAGCAGCCTCAAGTGCTATATGTTGTACAGACACAACAGTGCTTTTTCTGGTTTAGCTTGTTTTGACCAGGATGAGGAAGAGAAGTGAAGGAGAGCTATACTAGCAAGCACATAGCTTTGCCAGGGTAAACAGTACCTATGCTGGTGCCGCTTCTGGTATACATGATGTTTATTGGTTTAGTTTATCTGATTTTCAGTCTGATAAAAGCTCTCAAAACTTTTGCTTCCATTTCATATTAAAAAAAAAAAAAACACCTTCCGGTCAGATTTTATGAACAGCCCAGCTATTCATGTTTTTTGGAAGTCTAATCAGTGCAATTTCTGGTATTCTTGCATATATTAGTTCAAAAGGTCATTTACATATCTCTTCCGAAATGCATTTTTGTGATTCTTGCAAGACATATGTGAACTGTTAGAACTCAAAGGCAAATCGTCTGGCATGGTGAAGGATTTAAATTGTCTAAAACAGTGGCTGTATGGAAGCTGATGTTTTCGCAAGTGTAGAAATTAAAGGTTGAATTAAGCATAGTTAGTTGATGGATGAAGAGCTAATAAATTTTTACAGTATGTAGCTCTGGAACATGCTGTGGCTTTGTGAACGTGATGAGAACAATGCTTGGCTTTATATTTGAATGGCACTCTCCCCTGCTGCTTTCTTTTTTTTTTTTTTTTTTTTAAACCTAATACTTGACGATTTCAAGTAGAACGAGTGTTCTCACAAAAGCTGTGTAAACAAACTGAGGTAAGGCGAGTGAATGCTTGAATGGTAACAGTCTAAACTTTCCTTTAGACTGAAGTGTTCCTTTGTCATATTTTGCAGTCTGTGATTTGCCAGGCATCTGCAGTTCTTTTTAATTGATAGGGTACGCATTGTGATGAGGAAAGACTGTTTTGCGGCCAGATGGTGGTCTGGTGACTGCTGTCACTCCAATTCAATGCAGGCTTTGCTACAGCAGTACCTGTGTCAGATAAGAAACAGGTTGTTACAATTCACTTCTCAATTTATGCTTTTGGAAAATCCAGCCTGAACTGAAGCCCATGTAGGCTTAAAACAGTCTTCCAAGTGAGATCAGTTACCTCTGGTTCTGTTTGTTTAAAATAAGCAAATTAGGAAGGAGAGAAAAGCTGATGATACGTATAGAGCCTCTGCCCCTTGAAATGGTTCACTGGGAGAAGCAGGTTATCTGAAAAACTATGCTGTCTTAAAAATATTGTTTATTGGAAATAAGTAAACTGGGAAGTTGAACATGTAAAGGTGTGATAAGTTTGAAACAAGGGTTTGGAGTTACATCAGTTTTGACTGAAAGCTTTTGTTAGTTTCATAGGACTATTCTGTGAAAATAAACAGAAACCTTAAATTCTAAGGACACCCATTGTTGGTTTTTTTTCAGGTGGTATCATGGAAAACTTGACAGAACAATTGCAGAAGAACGTCTTCGACAAGCGGGAAAACCTGGAAGTTACCTTATTCGAGAGAGTGATCGGAGACCAGGTTCATTTGTGCTTTCATTCCTTAGTAAAACAAATGTCAATCATTTTAGGTGAGAATTAAATGTTTTATTTTAAAATACTATAATCTGTTTATTTTTGGTTTTAGAACACAATAGAGTACAAGCAGAAAACAATCATGGTATTATAACTGAATATTTTTGACTCTTTATTCTTGCATTGTACAGCTTTTTACTTGTGTTTAATTGTTTTAAAATATGCTGCTTAAAAATGACTTCATAGGCTAAAGAACAAAAATGTGAGGAAACCAACAACATCTGGATAGAGAAGCCTGTCTAAAGCAGTTGTGAATAGACTTAAAGCAACATGCAGGTTTCATGAGTCAGTCCAGGAGATTGTTTTGAGTCTGTTCCGTAGTAGACATTGTAGGTCACAGGACATACTTAAAGTGCCAGCACATCTGGTTGCTTCCTTAATTTTGAGGGACAGCCTCCCCCCCCCGTAAAAAAAAAAAAAAAAAAAAAAAAAAAAAAAAGAAAAAAACCAATAAGAAACAAAGAGATTATCTGTTTAGTAATCTGAAGGTTTGCTGGAAACAGCTTTCACTATGTGTTAGAATTAGTTGATCAAAATACAAGTAGCTCTTTATCCAAAGTTGTAACTAGAGTTATTTTACCATTGCCAAACTGTGTACGTTAGTGAGTTCATTGTCTTTAGTGTAAATGAGATGTATTCTGAGAAGAGCTTGAAGGTTAGTCAGCAAGTGGAGTCCTGCAGTGTAGTGTTCATCTTTATGAAATAGGAAAGCAAATATTTCTTCAGCAGACGAAAGAAATCTCTGTCAGTTGTCTGGATAGCATCAAACAAATTCAAAGCAAATTCTTCAACTTCTGAAAGTGGGAATTACCCACAATACCAACATATGAGCGACTATGCGCATGGTTTGCAAATGTAGGAAGTTTTTGGTTGCATCTGCTGTGTGATGAAGTATGGCTCACAGGTCCTGATCTACCATTGACATGAAGGCATAATTCTCTTAAGTGCAGATGACATAGCACACAAATAGTATCTCATGTTTTCATCTTGCCATCTGAGCTATCAGTTTCAGCTTCTCATCTGTACTGATACTGGTTTGGGAACTGGTTACTGTGTAGCAATAGCAGAAAAGTAAACTGTGCTAATACTTGCTTTCTAGTGCTGTTTTAGAGTCCTGGATTATTTTTAATAACTTCTCTTTTTTAAGCCAGTAGCAGGCAATTGACTATTGGTTAATGCCCACCATAAGTGTTTCTGGCATCTCAGGTAGAAAAATAGTCTAACGATTTCTGATTCCCTAAGGAAAGGGTCCTTACAATATTCTCAAACCTTAAAGAATTTTTCATTCTGAGGACCATAAAACACACAGAGGTAAATATTCAAAGGGAATTAATTTGTTAATACTGTTCTTCGGAGATCAGACATGTTTTCAGTTTTGTTCTTTGACTGCCAAGTGTATTTTTTTGTTTGTTATTAGATAGGCAAGTGTTACACTCAAGAACATTGTCAACTTAAAGAATGGCAGCCTTAAAGTAATTTCAAGCAAATACAGGGATGGATCTCCTATGCGCCACAAAGTAGAAGTGCTGTTTCCACCAAAGCTTGATCTTTGCCAATTGCAACCTACCAGGAATGGGTGAAACTTCCTTTGTAAAAAATGTCCTTCATATTTTATTTCCTAAAAGGTTATTTTTCACATTAAACTTCTCTTAGAATTCTGTGCAACTGAAATCACAACATTTTAAATGAAAGTTTCTTAAACTCTTTTAATTCTTTTGGTGCCTCTTGAAAATTGCATACAGACATATATGCTCATGTAGCATATGATTGATTTATAGCATATGAATCTGTCAAAACTAAATCTTTTTTCACTGAAGAGTTACCTTTTTTTGGTGAGTCAGAGTGATACAAAATATTTTGAAGGAAAATATTTTATCTTTTAATCATGTCCTTCAGAATTTTCTGTGATTAAAGAAGTCTTTATGTATTTCCTAGCTCAGTATTCTGAAGAAAGGTTTTTAAGCTTGATGAAATAATAATCTGAAACACTGAATTTCATTTAGAACCTAATCCCCATTGAATACTTTACCAAGGAATCTAACCGAAAAGATGCCAAAAGTTCTAGCCTATGTCCTTAAAGTTAGATTGTTTTGTGACACCCCTTGCAGTGCTATATTTTTAAAAACTTTAGATTTCATCTCTGAAGATCCATCTTTGTATACATGTTACATCACTGTTTGGGAGAAATAATTTAGTTCAAAGGACTGGCTGAGAAGGAAGATTTTTGGGCAGGAATGTATGAGAATAGTGACCTGCTAAAGGATAAGAGTAAAAATGGAAGAAACCAATAAACAGTGTACTCATTTGGGATGAAGGATGAAGTTCCTTGTCAACTGAATGTTTCAGTTGGGGTTCCCCCCCCCTCCCCGCTTCTGTTTTTGAGTTGTTCGCAAGCTTTGTGAAGAGCTCAAACATGAAGTAGAATACTAGGAAGATTCAAATATGTTTATTCTTGGTACTGTAATTTATTTTGAAATATCCTTAAGATAACTTGTCTCTCTTCTGGAAACTGGAGAGACAATTAACAAGAGCTTTTAGATTTTTAAATTTTTTTTGTAACAGCAAAATTTGCTTAGCTTGGTAATAATTTGTTTCTCAATTTCTTAACATTTCATAAGAATGCAAGTGAGCTGCTGTTCGGGATTCCTGTCTGATCTCTGTGTTGCTGGAAAAATTCAGGTCTTCTTGATGCCATTGATATGCATAATGTGATAATTTCTTTGGATTGTCTGTTCATCTTAAAGTTTTTTCAGATTAAGTACTATTTGACTTTTCCAAATGACTCTTGAGTGTAACAGGAATGTTTTAAATACTGTTAACTATTTTACCTAAGTAAATTATTTCTGACTGCTTTTAGAATTTGTATTGACTAGCAATGTGGACAGACACGATACTTCCCATTTTTTTATGACAATGCATTAACGAATCTCTGTGCTTTCAGAAAAACACAACCCTTAAAGAACAAAATGAACAGTTTTGTAAGAATTCTTTGTTGTGTTAAACTACTGAAATGGTTTTGCAAGCTTTTTTCCCATTAATTAGCAAACTTCTAAATTGAGTATAAGGAGATATTTTGATTGTTCCAAAGTAATTTCTTAGCTTTTAATATGGATGCTAAAGTAACTGTAAGAAAGTGACTAATTTTTGAAGGTGTTTGTTTTCTGCATTGTATAATCAAGTGCAGTTACTTGTTGTTAAAATATTTTAATATTTTATTAAATTTATATAAGCTTGTCATAAAAGGTGTATATCCTGCCTGATACAAGTAATAATGCTGTTGTGTCTACTAGCGCATTATTTCAGTTTTCCAGGACACTCACAATTACATTTTTCTGTTTAATTTCATTTAGTTCTGACAAATATACTGGCTTTTTTTGTGAATCAGCATTTCCTTTAGAGCCTTAAAATACTGGTGTATCGTGCAATATATATCCGCAATTTTTAATGGAATACTCATTAGCTAAGATTTACTTACATGTTTATAGAGACCTTGTCTACATTCAGCAAAATGCAGTATTACATTGCTTTAAAAATTAAACATTATCTTATTTTTCTTTCTTTTAATAAAAAAAAAAAAGCAGCAGCTTGACAGAAGAAAATTTTTTGCTACCGATTTTTTTTTTAACAGGATTATTGCCATGTGTGGAGACTATTACATTGGTGGACGCCGTTTTGCTTCGCTCTCAGACCTAATTGGTTATTACAGTCATGTGTCATGTTTGCTGAAAGGGGAAAAGCTCTTATTTCCGGTAGCACCTCCAGAGGTGAGTAGTAAAATTTTTAAGTGTCATTTACTTAAATGTTAATAACTTTAATCACCGTTCATAGTTTTCTTTGGACAAAGCATTGTAGAAAGTTTTGTGTAGTTCTACATGGGCTTAGCATATGTTGAAGTATAAGGAATATAAAAATGCATTCCTACTGATACAAAGTAATGATAAAAAAAAAGAAATATTGCTATTTAATGAGAATGTGTAATGAGAAAGCTAGGTGTCAGGTGTTGCAGTTGTCTCCAAATGTAGTAACGGCCTTGTAAACAAACAGAGATAAACAAGAAAATGTGCAGTTCTTGGCTAGTAGAGAGCACCATAGTAACATAACCTCTACTGTTCTGTGATATTGTGTGTATCTAACAACAGTTTCAAAATATGCATCCTGGAAATAACCAAGATTTCTGAAAACGGGGCTTCTTTCACATGCCCATCCTTAAAACAATATAAGTAATTAAAACGAAACAAAACACAGCATAATGCCCCCGCCACCGAAACAAAACCCCAAACCTAAATAAAGATGTTTCTGATTTGTTAAACTGGAAATTTCCACTCTAGGAAATTCTTCTAGGTGGAAGAAAGTTTATGGGAATTATCTTACTAGTAAGTTATTTTGAAGATGGTATACATTATCTGTCATGCTAGAAGATGAAACAAAATGAGAGCTCTTGGAGCTAACAGTATGAATTATGCTTTTCTAGCTCTCAGTGGTTTTGAGCTTTAAAAATTTAAAACTGGCAAGGAGGATATAAGTGGCGGTTAACAGTCCTTTGCTTCAGAATAGCGTAATGCTGGGGAGAAGGATTCTACACTAGAAAGAGGGAAAGTATTATCTTTGTTCTCTTCTCTTAAATTGTAGCCTGTGGAGGACAGAAGGAGAGTTCGAGCAATTCTACCTTACACCAAAGTGCCAGAAACTGATGAAATAAGGTATGTTTTAATAATTGTACCAGTTGTGAAATTCTCAAGAGTATTTATAAATACTGATGATTTAAGTAGTGTTCATACGCAAATACTGTCCATTTGCATCTTAAACGTAACAAGATTAGGTTAAAGGATGATGCCTGTCTGGTTTTTTTGTTGGAAATAGTAAGACTTTTTTGTTCTATTTGTTAGTATTAATTGTAAGGGACATTACATTAGTTTTATAGAATTAAAATTTAGTAATGTTACAGTTTTGAAGTACATTTTATAAAGCCCTACATTTTTCTCCAAGAGGAAGAAATTCTTTGTGTATGAAAGAATTCTGTGCAGAAATGCCTCATGTGAGTGTGTGAAATAAGAGCTAGGCTTTTTTTCCTGAACTGCCACAGAACTAACTTAGAGCAGATAAATAGTTAAACTAAACCAATTCTGACCACTTGAAAGAGAATGTGAACATTGACTACTCCTAAGTGGAAGAATAGAGTATTTAATGCCACCTTTGAAATCAGAAAAAAGGAGCAATGTTAAAAAAAGCTTTACCTTTAATGTTTTAGTATGCTTTTTCTTACCTGTGCTTAGAAACTTGGTGACTAATATTTTTTAAGTTCTCTTTACTTCTCTATCCATAAAATGGAGCAAGAATTATTCTCTCGTCCATTCTCATCCCTCCCTCTTTTTGGAGAGAGTCTGTATTGAACAAATGATACTTTCAAATCTGTAATTTTAAGATCTTAAATTAACAAATTGCAGGCCTATCTCTCATATTCTCATACCCTCACTTCCTTTCTAACATTGGTACCTCAATAATTTCTTAGGGATTGTCTGTACTCCCCACCTTTCCTGCATTTTCATGAGATGCTATGTGGAAAGGAAACAAAACCAGCAGTCCCATATCCAATAGAAGAGCATGTGCTTGTTGCTTAGAATTGATACTGCTTTCTTGAGATGTCAGGGTTTGGAGGGCGGGGGGGGAGATTGTTTGTTTGTTTTTTCGTTGGTTTTTTTTTTTGTTAGAGGGAAAAGTAGGAGGATTTGGAAGAGCTTTGTAGTGATTTCTAATCTCTCTAATGAGACAGTCTCAGTTGCGTAAGTTAATTGGAAATTGGCTTGGGTTTGGAAGTATTAGCCTAAGATACAGAGAAAGGTATATGAGAGCTTTATATCCTCATTGGGATGGAAATTTATCCCAAGGCTCACAGTCCAGTCCTATCTGACCTCTTTAAAGAATGCTGTGAGGGTATTTGTCTTTGAGATTATGTTTTTCTAAGCAGATGAGAAGAGGGTGGTAGGACAGGGAAGGGACTCTCTAATTTTATATTGCAAGTAAGGCTTCCTCCTACGTGTAAGAATAGAAAGATAAGCTGAGTCCATTAAGTGCCTTATTGCACCTACAAACTTAAGAGGAAAAATCATTTTATTACTTTGCTATCATAACAAAAATTGTAGAAAATTATACCTTTTCTCCCTTTTAGGATACAGCTAAAATGCAAAGTTATGTGCTTGGGTGTTGAGATCCACACAGCTAAAATAATTCTGTTTGTGGCATAGCTGGGATGAAGGTTCTCAGTTTGTCTAGGTCATATTAATATGCTCTTGAAGACTTTATGCATTTCAGAGAATCTTGACTTAAAATTTTAGTATCATAGTTAATATTTAGAAAGTTTAAAGTATTACAGGGTTAATTTCAGCCTGTGTTCCACGCAGTAACTTAATCTGTAGTTCTTTTTAATAGAGCTGATAGAGGGTGCTCTTGCTGTCTGTCACCATTCCTTAGGATTTAGGTTCATTAGTAGCTGAATTTATCCTGTTTTCAGTAGTCGTTTGTTGGGGGTTTTTTTCTTTAATTCTTGCTGTTTGCTTTGTGCTCGAGTTAATGCCTTTTCTATTAGCTTACTTCAAATAAGAGAAACGCCGTAGAAATTTGCTGCGTAATTTTGGACTGAAATAGTAGTTAATGAGCATCAATACTTTAGTGCTATTTCCTGTACCCTGATGCATCATCAAACTTGATTGAGAAGTCTTGCTGTGCTACAGTGAAAGGTTTTCATACGATCTGAGTTTGGGATAATACTTGAGCAGTAACATATACTAACCTTCCAGAACTGAAACTCACTTAGACATGTTAATACTCCTTATTTATGCTTTTCTTGTAGCTCATTGCATGGCTTCTCTGGTAACTGTTCTGTACTCTTCTTTGTAGCACTTGTCTTCATATGTGAGAACATAAAGAATACATATTCCACAGGCTTTTATTATACAAGATATAAGGAGTATTATTTTCTTATAGACTATTAAGGGTATCTCTTGTTATTTTACTTGTGTTTAGTATTTGATCCCTCTTGATGAAAGAACAATATTACTATCTTCTAATATTGTTGTGGTTTTAATTTTGTTTTATACATCCTTAGCACACTTGTGAAGTTGACAGAACTGACGTATGTATTAGATACTAAAAGTAAATCAAAAGTATAAATACTCGATATATAGTAGCTGCTTAGTTGTGAGGAAGAATACATGTGATGTTGTGCTTGGGGTATCAACTAATGCATTTTTCACAAACAGGTTTTCTCAAATAATTTGTGGAAATTATACTCAAGATTTCATTGTGTTCATTAATCTTTATATTATGATTGTATCTCTGATTTAAATCTTACTGTAATCCTCTTCAGTTTCCTTAAAGGAGACATGTTTATTGTCCATAATGAATTGGAGGATGGCTGGATGTGGGTTACAAATCTACGGACAGATGAGCAAGGTCTTATTGTAGAAGACCTGGTAGAAGAAGTGGTAAGTCATTTTTATATTAAAATTTCTTAAATGAATGAGATTTTTTGGTAAAATAATATTGAAATAAACCCAAACTAGTGACATTTATTTGCTTCTTTTCTAGGTATGTACTTTTCTAAACCTAGTAATTGGATCTACTAATTTTAAAGTAGTGTAGCAAACCTTTAAGCCTAATTCACTATCAAAAAAGTGCTTATTTACATGTTGTCCAAAGAGAAGTACAAATGAATGGTACTGTGTATTTACAAGGCAGTTTCCTAAACTCGACTGTCCTGGTAAAGAATCTGCTACTCATTTAATTGCTTTTTATTTTTATTTTTTTGTATTTGCCATGAAATGTTCACAAACTGTACAGAATGTAAATTTTGTGGTAGGTCTTTCTCTTTTTTTAAGGATGAAGTGTGGGTTAAAAATGTATTGATGAGTTAATTATACCTGGAAGGGGTTGTGTGGGCTCAGGAAGCTAACCAGTTAACCTGCAGAGAATTCAGTTACTGTAGGGGAACAGATGGTTTAATATACTTCAGAAGGGAAGACAAAAAAAATTTTTTTTTTTTTTTAACAAGCTCAGCATTGCTTTGGAGTCAAATATTATCAAATATTTTTGATAATATTTTCCTGCATGGTACATGTGTTTTGCTGATAGCAGTGTTACCTAGAGATGCTTCTCACAGATCTCTGTCAGGATGTGAATAGCTAAATTGAATTGGCAGTACTAGACTGTTGAACTGTAGACTGATATATCAATGGTTAAGTTAACCTTAGGAAAGCTGAGATTTTACCACCCCTAAAGAAGAACTTGAAACATGACAGAAGCAATCCTCTGAAATAACATATTTTGGCTGAATTTCCACTTAGTGAATGAAGAGGAAAACTTCTTTTCATAGAACTGCAATAAGCCCTTTAGTTCAAAAATGTTTCTGACTTCTTAATGTTTTTTTCTACAGAAGGTCTTAACCTATGAAGTTTATTTTTTTTAAACTGAGCTGTACTGTTGTCATGAACTTAATATGTTAATTTTCTCATTAGGGAAGAGAAGAAGATCCACATGAAGGCAAAATGTAAGGATTTTTGTTTTGTTATTAAAAACAATCATAACTGTTTGTAAACTTCAGCTATGAGATTTCCCAATTTTTGGGAAGGTGAACCAAAGAGATTTATTTTTTCATCTCAAGACTTTTTTCTGTACTAGCTGCTGAAGATGCATGGATAATTAACATGAAAGAGTCCTATAATAGGTATGCCTATTGCTAATGGGTTTTGCAGTGTTAAAATCTTAGATGAGTCCATGTAATATTTCAGCCAAAATATGCACAATGGTGTATTTCTTGAACATAGCATTTGCCTTAGAGGTAACCTTTTTTCAGATCTGCACAACTCTAAATGCTGGAGCAAAGTACCATGAGAACAAATGATAGTGTGATAGTTACAGCTTGTCTCTCTTACTGACATGTAATGACACTTAAGCTTTAAAGAGAAAGCTGGAGGACTGTAAGATTTGTTCTGTTTGCTTAAATACTTTAATTTTTTTAAAGATTGAATACAGTTTAGAATCAACAATGAATTGATATGTCAAGCTGTTGATAGATTATTTTCAGCAGTAGAGATGAGTGGCAAAATAAAGTTCCAAAAAACTTATAGCGGCTTGATTATTTCATCTGTTCTACATTTGCTTGCCATGTTTGCACCTGCTGCTTTTTCTCTGTTGCCCAGTTTGCGGTCTCCAAAAGGCTGATGGCTGAAGTAAGCATTTCTTGTTATCTTAATAGGAGAAAAAAATCACTGGTGTATTTGTTATTTGTTTACTGTTTGCTAGTGTTCTGCTAGTCAATTTGGCAGTAGAGATGCCTTCAAGTGTAGGATTATTTATTTATTTGCAAAGTAGTTTGTAGCAGATGCTTGGAGCTCTGATACTGTCTGTCCACAGTTATTTGTGCCACTCAAAGGAATCCTGGGGAGGCAGTGATTCCTTTGAACATTCCAGTAGCCAGAAATTATGCTCCAAAGGTAGCACAGAAAGATAGAATTAGAGCTCTTTTCTGATACGTAAAAAGGCCGTATCTTTAGCTTTCCTTTAAAGGACAGTATAAGTTGTAGTATATCAAGCTGTTCTGTATAGTCCTAAGTATCAGGCTGAGACTGGACAGAGGCTGCTGAACTTTTTTAGGAAACTGCTCTGACACAGGACTCTGGGAAGGTATAAGGTGAGAGATCAAAGCAGTTTGTATTCAATAGTCTTAACAAAGATAGATTTTATTTCCACAGCTTCTGGCAAAATTCAGTTTGAGTTTTTCTGTACAGTGTTTAACCTCCTTGTTTGAGCTTTGGATTTCACAATTCAAGTAAATTGCTGTATGAGTCTGACTTTAAATAATGCCTATCAAATTATCTACCATTTAGACAACTCATTTTTATCTCTAAACACAGTTTGATTTGAATGTCAGCTCCAAATGTTAGACATTTTTATTGAAATTAATTCATTTTTATACCTGTTAATGTTATTTTTTTTCATGCTGTTGGTAGAACAGAATCATTAAGTAGCATAATCATTGATTATCTCATCTATATATATTAGGTCTTTTTAAATAAAGATCAATTCATAGGTACCAGAGCCTTGGATGTCCCCACAGCCAAAAAAGAGAGCTGGTAGTCTTGCTTTCTAATTTTTCTCTTCATCTTTGTTAAGATGGTTCCATGGGAAGATCTCCAAACAAGAGGCTTACAATTTGCTGATGACAGGTACTTGTATTTCTGATTGAAAGACAGTGGTAGTGAAATGGCACAGTGGTCCTATTTGTATTAAACTGTGGGAAAATTTCCTTTTATGTGTGAACATACATATATGAGTGTCTTAGTCTGACTAGCCCCTGTGGTTGTTACCTTGGTAGAATACTACACTGGAAGAGAACTGTCATGCCTATGAGTATTGAGTATGTTCTCAAGTACAGTTAATGTAATAATTTTTGATTGAAATTTTTTTTTAATTAATACATGTGTAATAAATTATTTCACTTACTGATGGCTTCATCAAAATGCTGTGGAGAATATGCTTTTATATACCTAAAGGAAAATACATTACAAAATCTTTTAGCCCTTTTATAGAGCAAATATTTCTTTAAAGGAAAACATCAAGATTTCTGACCCATATTGTTAAATAGCATACTTTAAATATTAGAACAGAAATTGCTAAGTTTTGAAAACTTGTCAAACTTTTTTTTTTGTATGCTCTTGTAAAGAGGTGGCAAAGATGTGGCTAGGTTGCCAGCTACAGCTTAACCATTTTGCATTAATTTTGGCAGTTAGTACTAGTTCACCTGGTTTGAGATCACTGTTGGAACTTACCTTATAGACTTTGTATTTCTTCAAGTGTGCAATTCTTGCTAATTTATGTGCAAATAGATTTGATAAGGGCTCATATATAACACTAAGAAAAGTAACACTATTGTGATATCTCTTCAGTTGGTCAGGTGTGCAGTTTTCTTGTGAGGCCTTCAGATAATACACCTGGTGATTATTCACTTTATTTTCGGACCAGTGAGAATATTCAGCGTTTTAAAATATGTCCAACATCAAACAATCAGTTTATGATGGGAGGCAGATACTATAATAGGTAAGTTTTAATGGTAAAGGGAATTGTGCATATTTTATGCTTGTGTAAAGAATTTTTATAACTTGTTCCTGATAATTATTTACTGCTATGATTGAAAGACTGTAGTTTTCTTAATAGTATACTAACTGTTTTCCCTAACTTGCTTAGTAGTTACTTGTAACTGAGCAAGTTCTCAAAGCTTGCAGAAGTCTAAGTGTGGCTTGGTTTTTTTGAAGTATTCGTCCTTCTTCTGCAAACCATTTTCTTCATGCTATAAATTGTGGATTGTATTGGATCACGTGGATCCATTAATTGTGGATCTGTAATTAAGAGAATGCTGTGTTGTCTTGGAAGCTACTATTTGTGTTCTTGTCTATTTGAAAAGGGAAAATACAAATGTTAATTTTATCTGAGACATTCAGTAGGGTTTTCAAATAAAATAAATGGGTATTTACCAAAAAAGGGGAAAAATACCTTCATTGTTGGAAAAAGTCATTAAATTGTATTGTAATATGGGCGTGATACTTGGGTCAGAAGTACAGATCACCTCACGTAGAGTGGTGAAACTTGGGAGGCATTTGTTTTGCCATTGGTACAAAAATGTAGTAATTTGTACAAAAAGAAAAAGAAATAACGACATATGTTTCCCCTTCTGTGGGAGAAGCTATCAATACAGCTCCATCCTTGATAATCTTGGTTTTAGAGTTGTTGTAGATGGAAGAGTTCTCAGTAGTGAAAACTCGCCTACCTCTTAACAAGGCTGTTGCCTGCCTCACAAAATCAGCACTTTTCCAGACTTGCTCACTTAGAACCAGGGCATTCTTCATCCCAATAGAGAATTTCTCTCACTTCCAGCTTGGCTTCTGAGTGGGTAGAGATCCAGCAGCTGGTGTGTCTGAGAAAATGTCGAGGTCTCCTAACTAAGAAGTTCATTGGACTTTTTCTTAAGACTTCAAATGGACGATGGTGTGAGGCTAAACAATTGGAACCTTATGAACCTATGCATATCCCACACCCAGGCTGCTTGAATACCTTCTACATTAATCAGTCTGGCCTCCAGGCATCCTCATTGAAAACCAAGCTAGCTGCAGTGTCAGCCTTTCATGAAGGTAAATGCTCTTTTGCCCATTCTCTAGTTACATGGTATATTAGGAGGATGATGGGCTAGGAGCCCCACCTGAGGTGATGTCAAACTAATTAGCAAATTAGTGGAACTCTTACTAGTCTCAAGCGGTTTTGCAGCATTAAATAGTATACCTTCAGAAAGTTACTACATTAAGTTAGTTACTACTTTAGAATACAGTGCTGGATTCACTTGAGGCGTGTGTATAAGTTGCATTTATCTGAAGAAGATTCTTCCTACGGTGTTGAACAGAAAACATGATTGTAAAGTTAAGTAGCACTAAGTTATGACAAAATGCTTTTAGAATTTTTTTAATATTTTAGTACCAAGTTTGCAGAGGTCTTCCTCAATGTGAAAAAGAATGTGCATAGCTTTAAAAGGTTTCGGTTTTGTTGCATGTTTTGGAGAAATACTACTATACTCCTAAGCTCACATTCAGTCTAACTTAGTATGTGCTGCAGGTTGGTAGACTTACTGGAAGTTCAGACACAGAATGAAGTATGCAATGCAAGATAATAAGGCTGCAAAATAAAGATGCTAACTGCCCAAATTCAGTGATGTAATATCTACTCCAGAAGGCAATAAATAAAGACCAGGAAAGAGGGAATAACTTTGTGGGCTTTTTAATTCTTTTATTAGTTCATTTAATGGGGACACTGTAAGAAAGAAACCTTTAAATACATGGTTTTGTTGTATGGAATAATCGGAACTGGCTGAGAAACAACAAACAGGGTATTGAATCCAGAAGAGAAATATACAAAGCATAAATTTATGCAGGATAATGAACCTATTTGTAAGCATTTCTTATTATAGAGAGTTCTGCCTTTGTGGCTTATCTAAAAATGTAGTGTTTGTCTTCAAGGTGAAAACTTCATATTTAAGAAGTGCTGCTTCTTGTTTAAATGCAGCTGTTTGACAGTTCCCATTAACTATAAGCTTTTTGTATATTAAGCTGTTTCCATAAATGCTCTCAAGGTATTTCCTTTGAAATCTGATACTAGTATTAGACTGGATCTTTGCAAAATCATCCTTGGTAGTAGAGTATTTTTAATATTCTCTTGCAGTTTTTTTGATTGTAATTGGGGTAAAAGATAAAATGAAAGCAATCTGCTCTTTGTTTGCAGAGTATTGATTACAGTTATAGTCTCAATAAATTGTAGACCAAGATTTTCCATAAAAAAGTAAGAAGCTGAAGAATACTAAGGAAATAGAAAATGAAAGATGTTTGTTTCATTTCTTGGGTATTTTGAATATCCAGACGTGGGACTGGAATAAGCAACAGTATGTCTGCTTGTATTCCAGAAGAAGTTATTCTGGGTGATCATGGGGAAGGAGGTCCCGGGTACATCTCAGGAATCTCGTATTCTGTGCTGCGTAGGAAGACTTACTTTTTCCACCAACCTGTTCCTTTTGTGTGTGCTCCCACCACTCTGTATGTAAATTGCTTAAAATTTCTGTTGATGAGTTTGACCGACAGGCTGTGTTTGCGGTCAGTCATACAGAGGTCTGCTTTCATTATTTTGTTCTCTTGTATCAGCTCTGCAGAACAGCTAACCTGTAGTCTTTTAGCTGTCCACTTGAAGGTCCCAAAATATAGCACCTATATTGCATACATATTGCAGGAATTACGTTGGTTGTATAACAAAGGAGTATTTTCCCATGGAGTTTAGTAAAGCATTTAACTTTTGTGGATCTTTCTGTTTATTCCATGGATAACAAATTACTCCACTAATCATCTTTTACATTTTCACGTAAAAATTGTCAAAGCCATTTCTTTGTTGTTTTACCAAGTCTGGCTGTGGAGTTAATTTTCTTTACAGCAGCCAGTATGGTGCCGTGATTCAGATTTGCGGCTAAAACTGTGTTGATAACATACAAGTGTTTTGGCTTACACCAGTTTTTTGGCTCTTGCTGAGCAGTGCTTGCACAGTGGTGAGGCTTTCTCTTGTTTTCCGGAGAACCAAATTGACCAAAGAGATGTGCTCAGTGATAAAAAACAGAAGGGATGTTTTGTCTTCCAAGGTAGGTGTTGCTCAGGCTATGTGGGAATCAGTCTGCTTGTGAGAGGTGGTGAGTGATTGCTTTTGCGTCACTGCTGCCCTTCCCCCTCCCTGCCCCCACCTGCTTCGGTTATTATACTGTCTTTATCTTGACCCATGGGTTCTGCAACATTTGCTTTTCCTGTTTTCTCTCCTGTCCGGAGAGCAGGGAATGAGCAAGCACTGCAGGGTGTTTAGCTGCTGGCTGGGGTCACCCCTCCACAGGCCTTTTAACATCCCCCTCTTCCTCCTCCTTTTCTTGAGCTTTTATTGCTCAGTGTGACATGATGGGGCAGGGAATATCCCTTTGGCAGGGAATATCCCTTTGGCTGATTAAGGCCAGCTGTCCTGCTGTGTCTGCTCCCATCTCCTTGTCCACCCTTGTTCTACTTGCGGGGTGGGCAAAGAGGAGCAGAGTGGGAAAAAGGAAAGTCTCAACACTGCAAGTGTGGCTCGGCAATAGTCAAAACACTGGTGTGCTATCAACATGGCATTTCAGTCGCACATCTAAAACGCGGCACTGCATGGGCTGCTGTGAAGAAAATCAACTCCATCCCAGGCAGACCTTGCACAGTCATGATTTTACGGACTGTGTCATGAGATCTCGGTCCAAAAATGTGCAATTACTCCTGTATGGCTCTTACTGTGAGGGTGATCGAACATTGGAACGAGATACCCAGCAAGGTATGGAGTCTCAGGATGTGACTGAACAAGGGCCAGAGCAACCTGCCGTCGTTGATGCTGCTTTGAGTTGAGGGCTTGGGCTTGGTGCTCTCCAGAAGTGCCTTTTGTGCTCAACTGATCAGTGAATAACTTCCATGTGTGTTTCACAGTGTTTTTATGTAAAATAGCATTTAGTAATATTTCATTCTGATTTTTAGAACATGTGGTAGGAAAAGCATACCAGGCCATTTCTCCATCCTTCTGTCCGCCTTCTTTCCAAAATTCAACCTACGTAACAGGTAGCATTCGAAAAACCTGTAAAATTAAGGATTCTTCTTTGCTTCTCATGATTCTGTGTCAAAGGAGAAGACAAAAAACATTGGCCCAGTAGTTTATAGAGTGAGCAAGCTTTTGAGTTATCTTGAATCTGAGACAGCACAATTTGAAAACTTAGACGATTGGAAGATAATTTTGTTTCAACTGGTAGCTTTATCTGTATTGTGATGGGCTGAACAATACGTGTTTAATGTTAATTCTTTGTCTTTATAATTCAACAGTGTATAGAACGGTGTTGCTTAGTTCTGCTTTCTGGATTCTCTTATTTGAAATGTCAGCTGTTAGAATAACTCTTAATTCACTTTTTAAGTATTAAAAAAATGATGCTGCTCATGATGGTGAGATTCTTTGAAAATCATGCAAGTAGCTGAGACCTGGGTAGCCTAACAAGCTCTGTGCTAAGCATTTAAAATTACTAAAGTAACTGTAATGTAGTATTGAGATCCATCTTTATTTCTATATATCAAACCAAGTTTAACCTTTTTTTTAAAAAAAAAATAAATCTATGCTTATTTATATCTTCTTTGGTGCATTTTGTGTAACTAGGATTGTTTTGCGGTCAGACATTGAGGAAGGCTATGTTTTATTTTTGTGTCCCCTAGATACGTTTTGTGGTCAGTCTGATTTCACGCTTGACGTTTTACTTGTTAGATAACTGATCACTATAGAATGTGAATCTGCAAGTGTACTTGTCTGGAGATACCTGGTATCTTTGTTTGCAGTGTTAGTGTGTCAGGCATTTTGGCTCTCGTAGTGGTAAGGCAACATATAAGTGACAATCTGAGTCAAGTTCACTTGCGGGAGGAGAGGGCTGCAGAGCCAAGTGCTTAGTCGCTCCATCAAGGCATAAACTCCTAGTCTATATAATACTCTAACTACAAAAGGAGTTTAGAAATAAAACAGAGTTTATTCTTCAGCCCATTTTACAAAATTGGAAGAAATTGTGCACCAGTTCCTTATATTCAGGAACTCCTGCTGGCATTTTTAACCAAGGAAGGAGAGGAGGCATTAACAGTCAAGGTATTCTTGATTTGATGAGTGAGAAGTTATATGATACTGTTTTACTTTTTTTACTTTTAAAAGTTATATGATACTTTTCAGTAACTGCAAAAATCAGTTAGAGCAACTGAAATGTCTTGAATTTCAGCTTGTATCTGTCACTTGTCTCCTGAGCCTTCCAAACACAATTGCAGTGTGAATCTGGTGATTAGAATGAATGCTACCCTGTAGAGGACTGCTACCGATTGAGTATTTAATTTAATAGGATAGCTCAGTGATATCCAAGTATAATCTGCATAAGCTCTGCTACTTTACAGGATGTTGGCAGCAGCTATTCAACATGCAAAATATAATGACTGAGTCATTATTTTCTGTAGTGCGGCAAAGTTTAAATTTTTATGCAGAAAATGGCATATGCAGATTGCATGTCAGTAAAAATTGAAATTATTTTATTTCAGTAATACTGAAGGAGAAATTCATGTAATTCTACATACCTGAAAAACAAAAATATTTGTGGGAAGATTAATTATTTAATCAAGCATACACTAATTCATAGCTTTAGAATGAGAGAAAGAAAAGTGAACAAAGATGTCTTGCCATAGCTTTATTTAAATGTTTTTGAGATTATTTTTGCAGTATCAGATACTGTTCCTGTGTTGGACACAACTGTATCCAATTGTAACAGATCAAAGATTTCACTGCTGCATGCCTTGTTGATTATCTTTGCATATGTGGCTAAGTATGCATGAAGGGAGAAGACACAGTATGTTTTTGTTTTCTATTTGAGTATTAAGTTCTTTTCTTATGTTGATATTTTGCATACAAATGACTAATTTCTATTGATGTTCATGTTGCTGTTCTTTATTACAGTGTAAATTTCAGTAACTGCAAAAATCAGTTAGAGCAACTGAAATGTCTTGAATTTCAGCTTGTATCTGTCACTTGTCTCCTGAGCCTTCCAAACACAATTGCAGTGTGAATCTGGTGATTAGAATGAATGCTACCCTGTAGAGGACTGCTACCGATTGAGTATTTAATTTAATAGGATAGCTCAGTGATATCCAAGTATAATCTGTATAAGCTCTGCTACAAACCTTTTCTGTTTTCTATTCCTGTCCTCCTAGAAAGAAATTGCTCTGCACTTGCTCTATCTCCCATTCCCTTTCCGTAGTTACTCTAGGACTTTGAAAATTATTGCCAATGAAATAGCAATTTTCAGCCTGGTTGGAGAGCTGGTAATGCACATGTGCTGTTTGAATGTGGAAAAAGCAGTGTCCTCAAGTGGCATTTTAAGCAACTAATTAAAATATTTTGCAGAGTTTAGAATTAATACATTCTGAATACAGTTTTGTGAACTTTCTTGACTTCAGTATATTAGTAAATTCTCATTGCTACAAATGAGATTATGATGTTTAATACTTGATTTTGTTAAAACTTTGTGAGAAAGTTTTCTGTGGTTGTACAGAAAAACAAATTCTCAAGCAGGGGGAAAACTAACCCGTTTTACATTTGAATCTTCTTTTTCTTATTGGAACAGTATTGCTGACATCATTGAGCACTATAGAAAAGAACAGATTGTTGAAGGATATTACCTTAAAGATCCTGTTCCAATGCAGGTAAGATATCATCTCTGAGCATTTGTTGTTGAAGACAGAGACCTCATCATCATTAAAACAATTTATGAACTGAATTACAGCAGAGATAACCAATGGTAGTTAAATGGCATCATCTCCAATTTTAATATTTTCAGCTTATGTGCTTCTTTTTTTTTATCCTCGCATGCATTCACTTACCAAAGGTTGGCTTTGTAGTCAACGGAAAATATAGTAAGCTCTGGCTGTCCTCTGAGGTGTTCATCCTCTGCTGTGTGCCACTGGTTCTGGTCCTTGGCTCAACCATGCTGTGCCTTAGTCTCATGTTAGAGGGAACCAGGCTGCCCTCCTGTCTTCTGTGTCTGGGGTTTTTCTTTTGCCACAGCAAATCTGTAGGCAGCGAAAAGCTTCAGGGATGATTGCAGGGCTGGGATTACAGGGCTTGTTAGGGAGTGCTCTTGACCTGTAGCAGAAGTTCATCCTAAGAGACCACCTGCAATAAGCACACCATATCATGTAGCTTTTCATAAGCTTATAGATAGTTATAAAGTATACGTGTATATTTTGTTCCCTCTCTGTTCCCACACTTTCCTGTTTCAGTGGTTAGAAATTTGCCTTTAATTGCCTCCCTAAATAGAGTTACAGTCAGTTCATACCCCTTTGTGAGATCTGTTGTATTAATATGAGAACATTTCTTGTATTCTCCTAGTCAGCTCACTTAAGCATACCAAAACTGATCCTGCCCCTTTGTAATGTTCTCGTAGTTGCCCTGCTGCCACCAATTTTGGTGCAAGCTCGCCTTTCTTGAATGTGGTGGACCAGAACAGTTTAGAGTACCATGTCATGGGTAATTCCCTTTCTCTTTGGAAAATACTTAACAGAAATATCCTAGAATAGGTGCCATTTTCTGTGGTGGGTTGACCCTAGTGAGCAGGTAAGGACCCATACCTTTGTTTGCTCACTCCCCTCTACTGTGGGATGGAGGTTAAAGCAAAAAAACTCCTGGGTTGAGATAAATACAGTTTAATAAGCAAAGGAAGGGGTGGTGGGGGTGATGCAAAGGAAATCACTTACCACCTCCCACAAGCAGACTAATGACCAGCCGTGGTCACCCAGGAAGACAACCCCCCACCACACACACAGTTTTATTGCTGATCGTGATGTTATATGGCAGGGAATATCCCTTTCATCAGTTGGTGTCAGCTGTCCTGGCTGTGTCCACTCCCAGCATCTTGCCCACCCAAGCCGTCTCATTGAGGAGTGGGGTGGAGCGAGAAATGGAGAAAGTCTTGAGGCTGTGCATGCAAGAGCCAAAACACTGGTGTGTTACCAACACTTCTGGTCACAAAACCAAAACACAGTACCATAGGGGCTGCTGTGACAAAAGTTAACTCCATCCCTGCCAGACCCACTATATTATTGTTGTAGCCACGTTATATCATAGTTTAGTCCTCCTGTGAATGACTCAGCTGTTAAAGTTTCTCATTTTCTGTTTTCTAGTGGTAAGTATCAACAGGTGTAACTTCTATGGTTTACTAGTAGACTTACACCTTGTTATTCTGATCTTCCCTATACTGCTAACTGTGTTGTGTCATCAGTGCTTCCCAGTTGTTTGCTGCTGTTAACTCAGGCTCAGTAATGTGATTGGGACAAAAAGCAAATACAAATCCTGAGACTGTTCCTTGAAAGGCTTCGCTAGTAACTTTCCTCATGCTGCATCATTCCTCTTGAATCATGACAGTAATTGTCTTCATTTTACCTTTTTGCATATGCACTTACAGTTCCTGTATTAATAATCTTCTCTGCATTGACTAATTTTCCACGTGAGACTACTTCAGATTCTTTTAAACTACTCAGATTTATTTGTGACTTTCTTTGTTTAAAAATTTAGAGGTCACTGGTGCAATTTATGTTCAGCTTTCTGTAATCTCCCTTCTACATACTACCATGCTCTAAGTTTTTGAGGGGAAAAAAAAGTCTTGCATACCTTTAGGGTCAGCCTGATTGACTTCCTGTATCTGATATGAAATTTACTTTAAAACATTTGTCACTAGATCTGTTGTTTTGTGCACTGTTCCTTGTGTAGTTATGTTATGGAGATTATCTTGAGCTCATAAAAATCTGGATGTTGTTTCCATTGTAGGTCCTGTAATTCCTGTTAGTATTACCAAAATATTTTTCATCTTGCTTTTGTCATGTTGTTCCAAATCGTAATTCTTGTAGATATATGGGCAAGAAAAAAAGTAGAATATTTAGTATGAGCTAGTTCATATGTCACTTTTCATCTCAATGCTCTTCTCGCTGCTTGACAGTCTTGCTTTTCATGTTTTCTTACGGCTAAAGAACTTTTGCTGATCAGCTTACTTGGTAAGGTTAAACTTGGCTTGCCTTTTGGCCATTCTCATTTATTACTTGCGTTTCCAGATCCTACAGTTTTCTGCGTGAATTTATCCTTTTTCTGTTTCCTGTTCCTGCTTTCTTCTCTTGTCTTGAGTTCTAGTCAATTACGACACGTGAGTTCTAATGAGATTAATGAGGGACTGTGCAACTTTGAGTGAGCTGGTTTTAATTGTGATCTGCACCATTCTTGCTGCTTCAGAGTTTATCCATGAGTACTCAGTCCCAAAAGCTTTGGTAGAAGATGGTTAGAAGCTAGATAAATCTTTAAAGACTTGCATAAATGTAACTGAAATCATGGTGAAGATGCTGCTTTAGATTTAATAAGAAAAAGACACAATGTTACTTTGTAGAAGTTGGTCTGTATTGAAAACTTGTTACTTGTATCATAATTCTAGAAATACGGAAATACCTATATAACATTTCTAACAAAGGTATTGTATCAAAAATTATATTGCTTTATTAAAATGCATGAGAGAGCAATAGTAGTGAGTTAGTAGCATTAAGTAATATGATCCCAGCTGCAGCTTCATAGTATGCAGTTTTTTAATGGTGATTTTTGAGCTTAAAATATGGTTTTTCTTACATGTTTACCAGCACCAAGAACAAGTGCTTAATGATACAGTGGATGGAAAAGAAATCTACAATACAATTCGTCGGAAAACAAAGGATGCTTTTTATAAAAATATTGTCAAAAAAGGTTATCTTCTGAAAAAAAGTGAGTTATGTTTACTTCTGTGGAACTTTCTTCTAAAAAAGAAATGCAGATACGGATCATAGCTTCATAGAATATCTCAAGTTGGAAGGGACCCATAAGCATCATTGAGTCCTTATGGAGAGAGGCTATGATTTTACATATAGGCAAATATAAAAGAGATGTTAAAAAAAAAACAACACCCCAAACTGTAGGTTCTCCAATCAGAATAAGGAAAGTAGCTCTTCTATTGCAAAGGCTGATTCTGAGAGAAGGTCTAAAGGGATGTTGTAGAGTGAGGAATCAAATAAGAATGAATTGAAAACCTTTAGCTGAAAGAGATAATGAGACACTTTAAATGTGCAAACTGGAGAACTGAGTAGGTCTAGAGAGATGCACATGGCTGCATAGAGAACAAATCCAATAAAATCACTCTTCCATCTAGGAGACAGAGTGTAATAAGTAGATGTGAGATTTGTCTCTTCAAAACAGTGCTAGTAGTATTTTGAGGCCCATGGTGTATTTATGATTATCAAAGTATAAAATTAATGCTAAAAGTTTTTTCTAAATGGTACTGTGACATGCATTAATTAGTTGCAGAAAGTTCCTAATCAATTGTAGTTCAGAGAACATTTTCTCTGAAACCAGTGGAACCAGCCAAATTCTTAGATATGGTTGTGTTTAGGATATGGTTCTGATTTAAGTTTGCATATAACTTATTCTCATTTCTTTTCTTCAGCTGTACTGTTTTAAGGTACTGTAATGCAATCTGTTAAACATTGGTCAAGTTTAGGAGTAACTTTCTCATGTCAAGAGTCTATTTGTTAATTAAAAATGTAATTAATGGGATCCACAGCATCATTATTTGCAAACTGTGTAGATACATTCTTAACGCTGACAGGAACCCACTGTCCAGGCAGCTCATATGCCCTTGCTTAATCCTGTTGAAATTAGTGAAAATGTTTAGAGATGCATATGTGATAAAGGGTCTGGTTTTAACCACATGTTGCATAAAATTGAGTATGTATACTGTTCTTATAACTTAATTGTGATTACCTGTATGTTGTTCTTCTATTTGCAATTTGACTAAAACTTTACTGCCCTCTTTTGTTTTCTTCTTTTGCAAAATTCACACATTCTTTTAAACAGTATCATAACTTTTTACTTGACTGTTCTACAGGTAAAGGAAAGAGATGGAAAAACTTGTACTTTATATTAGAGGGAAATGATGCCCAGCTTATTTATTTTGAAAGTGAAAAACGAGCCACAAAACCCAAAGGACTAATAGACCTTAGCGTGTGTTCCGTCTATGGAGTACATGACAGTTTGTTTGGCAGGTAGGACACTGGCTTTTAATTCTTGTTTTTGCAGCAGGATTGTTGACTGATAGTTTGAGGCATGTACAAGATATGGGAAATACATTAGTGGTGAACAAGTAGCCCTGGCTTGCATTGTGGCTCTTGGTTCATACCAAGAGTCTGTAGTCAGTGTAGATTGCAAGAGTGTATGTAGACAGATGCAGCTGATGAATAGTAACTTGCTTAGCAGTGGCAACTCGATTGCTAGCAACTGTACATAAACAACTTCTAGTTAGAAATTTTAGAGTTTAGTATAAAAGTTTTATTTTGAAATAAGATGTGATGATGAGTCGAGCTTTTTTGCATTGCCATTTCTTGAGTGCATTAATTGTTCCATGTTTCGTTTTACAGACGTTAGAGATTATGAACTGAGGGTTTTAATCCTTTTGAACCAAGAATTGACAAGACAAAGAATTTTGTCAATTCCAAAAGATCTACATTCTTTTGATAGGTATTTGAAAGCTAACTTGGTTAGACAAAGTCTGTAAGTGCTTTTCTATTTAAGAACAAGTCCTGTTGTTGGATTAGACCCATTTAGGGGTAAACTAGTTCATATAAGTCAACATCCTCAAATTGTTTTTGCATAATTGCTATATGCAGAGATAATTTTCATATCTAACCATTTATTGTAATATTTTGATATTAAAAATACGCCAACTGCAAGGGATGTGATTATCAGCAAAGAAGCTGAGAATCAAGTCTTTTGGATATCATTGGTAATTAACAAGAAAGAGTTTATATATTTGTTCATTGGAAGTTACAGAAAAACCTCCACCATCCTGTATTATAATGTCATATAGAAGAAATAAATACACTTATTCCTACATGTGTTAGGCACAAATTCTGGTTATCCCATGGATCTTAATATTTATTAAAAAACAATATATAGTCAACTTCTGGGTTTTTTTGTGGGGAAAAAAAAAAAAATAAAAAAGAAAGACAAGTGCTTAAAACTAGTGGTATTTCTTAAACTGCAAAGACTGGTGCTTTTGTCCTAATCTTTTTAATAATTTTGAAAAAATGCATTAAACTAATGGAACGTGGACCATAGACGTAGATGAAGAGTACTGGAACAGTAATAAATTACTAAAATGTTCCTTATGTAAGTTGGCAATTATGCAGGAAGCTTTGGTGTATATTATAAACAAAGAACATTTTGGTTAACAGCAACTGTCTCTTAAACAGCTTTTAAGAAACAGTGTGCTGTGGGTTAAAGTGTAGTTAGACAGTAAGTGGTACTGAATGTGGGTATGAGGAGAGGCATGGTTGCACTAGCTTAGGAAGCTGTTAGTGAGGAACTGTCGCTGAGACAAAGTTCCTCCTGCATTTTAAGTAGCTGTTAAAAACTGCCTTTGCCCTTTTCTTAGAAGTACAGTGAAGTCTGTAGCTTTGCATGGTTCTTCGGTGGCAGTGATTTAACTAGCCCCAGACCTGGCTCCTTGCTGCTCTCCCCCACCCTTCTGCAGCATGGCCACAGAGTGCCGTGTCAGTGTTTCTCCAGGCAGTGAAATGGATGGGGGAAATGAAGACTGAAACTGCTTTGCAAGTGAAGTAGGATCCTTCGTGTAACTCTGGTTTTGGGAGAGCTAAATTTCCCTGAGCACAGTGTGGAAGATCATGAGCGTGCACTTTAAGTAGCTTGTAATTTAACAAAACAAAGCATTTTTGATTGCCATTTTGTGTACCTCCACTCATATGCCAAAAGGTCAAAGACACTATAATTGCCTTTAAGGTTGTAGAGGTTTGTGTCACATACATTAAACGATTAGTATGTGATCCAAAATACATTTTATTGGTCGCAAGGGCTGTGGGACGCATCCAGATGGGGTATTCCATATGATAATATTGTTTCCTGAACTCCTGAAAGAACAAATCCTTAATGTATGATTAATTGGTTGGGAACCAATGGTGAACCTCTGCTGCTTTTAAAGTCTTTAGGAATAGTTCTCATTGACAAGTCTTTTTCCATTACCAGATGGCTTTTTTTTGCCTTGACTGTAAGTCAGCATACGTGCCTGTTCAGTACAGACCATTCTGAAAGTTTCTCAATATTCTGAAACAAACCAGCTGGTGGTTTTCTTAAAATGACATAATACATTCAAATCAAAATGCAATTTTGAAGGACCTGAGAAATTTTCTAGTTGAGTTCTTCCTCTTTCTGTCTGATTATGCTATGTATATACAAACAAAAATTGATGCGATGTTCAATGGTCCTTACAGACAAACAGCAGAAATGTATTAGTTCGGTGTAAACTTTGTTTTGGCACAGATCAACAGGTGAAGGTGTCCATTAATATTATGAAGATTAATAAAACTTACATTTTTTGTTTTGTTTATTTTTAAGGCCAAACTGTTTTCAGATAGTAGTTCAGCACTTTAGTGAAGAGCATTACATCTTTTACTTTGCAGGCGAAACTCCAGAACAAGCACAGGTGAGAGCTTTTGTTGGTAAATATAATTTAAGAAGTACTTTTTTGTCATGCGGTGTTTAATGATATTACCCTTCTGAAACAGGAAGCAAGTGTATTACAAATAGTTAGTGGCTATGTCTATATTAGCAGGTGTTACAATGGAGTAGTAGCGGATCTGTAGGGGGAACGGTTGGTGCTGAGAACCCAGCACCTGCATTACCTGCACTTGGGGGTTTCACTTTGGACAAGTTCCAGTTGGGTCCCATGGATTGAATTTCCATTATTTTCCATTGTCTGTTTCTGGAGAATGTAATTTTTTTGTCATAGTTCAATTCAGAAGAATAATTTACTCTCCAGGACTTTTCCATGTTATAAACCAGAGCATGGTAAGTGGGAGTTTGCCTTCAAAGGCACATTCCTGATATGAGCTAAAATGCTAGTGCACGTATGCATGCCCAGTGACCAAAGTACATTGAACAGCTGCCTTTTGCAGTAACTTGTCATGTCCATAAATCGGTGGTTATTCGTAGTCTTGGGCCCTGATAATGCACAGAAAGTAAGGTTTTCTGGTTTTGGTTGGTATCCTTTAGTTACTAGTTCTCTAGCGGTTATGTTTGCTAATTAAGAATTGTAGGATAAGAGCCTAATTCTCTGAAGTTCACTCACCAGCAGGAGAGCGTATCTAAGATGAGACAATGTGCTTATTTGTTAAGTTTAGAGCTCTGAAGTCCACAGCTCTGAAATATACCTGTTGCAACAAAAGTTAAGCTTTGCATTTGATTTTATTTGAATGGAATTAAAGCTGTTTAGAGCACTCATATTAGATTGCTATTCACCAGAGTATGAAGGCTGTATAAATTTAGTATTCTTCTTCTGCTGTATATAAAGGAAAGCACAAATTTTCCTGTTAACAAATTTATGAAAGTTTCTGAGATGACATCAGAATGATGTAGTGGCATTTGTCACACAACTCTTAATGTACTGTCTTTGAGAAGCAGAGTGCTGTATAGTAATTGAGAAAATATACATTAATTTCCACACTCATTACTGTACATTCATTTTTTGTCACATCAGCAATGTCTTTTGTGTTCTAGAAATTAAAAGAATTAAGAATGTGTAGAAGACAGAATATCCTGTCTTGTTCCATGAACATTTGGTATAATCTGCTTTTGGTTTTGATCTGCTTAACAGGCTGTTCACTGCATTTATACAGAATACAGTTGTGAGGGTTTTTTTTAATAATATGGCTTTGGCCCAGGAAAGTTTAAGATATTTCTCTTTTGAGAAAGTTCAGCTTTCTTACTCTGTAACATTTCGTAGAAGAATAGTTTTATTTGCGTATTAAGGTTCTCTTATAATGTGGTAAATAAATATCAAAGCAGTGCCATCCTATGGACTGCACGTTGTCTTTATGGTTTGTACAAAACAAAAGCAGATATAAAATGTAGCCTTACATGCTACTGCCACTGTGCTTACTGTGGCACATTGCGCATTGTCACTGCTGTAAGATTTGGCATTTAAGGGGAAAGGTTTTTCTGCTGTGAGTAAGTATAGAGGAGTACTATGCATCCAGGAAGTATTTCTGTTAGAGTATTTAGGAGGCATTTGTTCAGTTGCTACTCCTGAGAATAAGGGAAGAAGCTACTGAAACTTGATGGTGCATAGCTGAAAGCTTTTCCTTCTGTAGAAGGTTTTGAAAGCTGACACCTGACTCGCAAACTGGTGTAGCTGAGAATAGCTGCAGTACATGTTCCTGTATTTTTTAAATGTGGAAGATACTGTGAAGGGTAAGATTGAAACAGTGTTGTAGGTTTTTTAATGACACTTTGAAATTGTACTTTAAGAACAGATGGTGGTTCCTTGAGCTACAGACATAAGAAGGCTGTTGGTCAAAACCTAAACTTTGTGCTTTGCAAGAGCTATACAAATTTGATGTTGGGGGACAAAAGCTAGAGAATGAGGCTATAACATACCTTCCACCTTCCAAAGCGCCCTTGCAAAGCTCCTCTCTTAGCAACTTTCTCACGCTGCAGTGACTTTTTCAGAAGTGGCCTGGTGAGTTGGCAGTGCCTCTTAGCAGCTTATTTGTTTAAAAAAAAATACGCACAAAGGTTCTACAGTCAGTTTGGTGTTAGACAACCTCTTTATTTTCTTGATCAAAACGGAATCCATCCATCCACTCTGCTGTACACAGAGCAGACAAAGTGGGGAATGTTGGATATATGCTCTATGTTTCCCTGTTAATGTTGTTTTAGTTTGTTTGAAGTATACACGGTATTATGACTGCCATACAGAAGTACTGGAGAGAATAATCAGAACAGTTTGGCTTGTTAACTGTAATTTTCTCAGAAGCAAACAAGTTTTGCTTCATTTTATGTACCATTTGTAACTTCATGTACTATTACTTGACTGGAAAATTGCTAAAGGTCACGCTGTATATCCATTAGTAATGCTTGATATTTATAAAAGAGAAAATGGTTCAGATCCTTTATTAGGTTTTGCTCAGTAAAGATAAGAATTCTGCTTTAATATTCAAGCTTGCGTACTTTGGCATTACAGAAAACTTAGGTTTTGCCAAACTAAAAGGAAAACTTCAGATACTCCTTTTAGGTATCTCTGTTCCACTGCAAGAAGCTGTATCTGACTGTGTTATTACACTATTTTGCATCTTCTCTCTTAGGACTGGATGAAAGCTCTGCAGATGTTTTGCAGTTTAAGAAAAACCAGTCCAGGAACATCAAATAAACGTCTGCGTCAGGTGAAGCTGATGATACAGGGTTGGCAGTGCATGTGGAGCAGTGTTTGGTCACCTCATTGCAAAACGATAACTGATAAATCTCAGAATTTTCCTTTCAACAGTAGTAAATCCTGCATGTACTTATTTACTTTTTGGAGTTATGCAGTACCCTTGCGAAACCAGGCAGAATGACTTACACTGTTATAATATCTACATATATGTAAAAAACCAAAATGGTTTTAGGCAATTTGCACGTGCTTTGCTAGGTATTGTTTTCTGGCTGCATTTAAGTAGAAGTGTAAAGAAGTCAGCATTTGTGTTGTCTTAACTTTTAAAATTTACCCATATGGGAAACTTTAAAAATTTGACAACCTCATGTGACGTGTAAACAAAACACTTATTTAACTAATATTATTAATTTTCAGTAACAAATACATGCTGAGCCATGCTTGTGACTTAATTTCTCTTGGCCTCGTGAAAGTGCTGTGTTTGCTAGAATTTCTTCAGAGGTAGAGGATAGATAGTCATAAATGGCTAAGTCTGTAATGATTGAAGAATAACAGGAAAATACTTCAAGAATCTCTGATACTTTTAATGTTAGGAACATTTGATGTAGTTGTTTAACAGAAAGGAATAAAATAGGATGTTTTTCAAGGCACACAACTATTCTGTATTTAACATTGAAAATGTTTGGATGCTTCTGAATAAATGAACTAAATTAGGTGAATTCACAAATAAAGTGGCAGGTGAAATTGGGGGCTTCAAGCTGCAAAAGCATAGCAGAAAGTGACAATCTGAAATAATTCTTTACTTCAAAAAAACGAAGAAAAGCTCACCTACGTACAGGAATAGAATGTAATGTGTTGCACAATGTAATCTGTTAAGAAAGCACCAAATAAGCCATTGTGTTCAGAATCTTCCTTGGCTCTAAATCAAGGTGCCAGTCTTTGATTTCAGTAAAATTTTCTGTGCATAGAAAAGTTAGTATTTGGAAATCCTAATGCCTCAAAGATAATTTTAAAAGAAGAAAACACGATGTTTTAAAACCATGGGGCCAGAGATTTGTTTTCAGTAATTATTAGAGTTACTCTTACTTTGTCACTGGTGCCTCTTAAAATGTTGTTCCATTACTTCTGTTCCTTGCTCTTCCTATTAGGAAATTTTAGTTTGTATTCAGTATTCGTGTATTAACATTAAGCCTCCACACAGAGGATAAAAAAATCATTCGTGTGTTTTGTATTTCTATTTTAGCAACAAAAAGTAAATTTTGTGTGGTTTTTTTTCAGGTCAGCAGTCTTATTTTGCATGTAGAAGAAGCTCATACGCTCCCAGTAAAGCATTTTACTAATCCATATTGTAACATCTACCTGAACAGTGTCCAGGTAGCAAAAACACACATCAGGGAAGGGCAGAACCCTGTGTGGTCAGAAGAGTTTGTCTTTGAGTAAGTCTTAATCTTCTTGATTTACTGAATTTCACTTGTAAGCTGCATTGCATTTAAGATTCTTAACACTGTGTACTGTTTTGCATATGCTTTTTAAAAATACTGTATATGTGTTTATACAGCAGCAACGTTTCAGCCAAATTCTGCATGGGCAGAATTTTCTGTAGGCACCTAAATATCTTTGTTAATGTAAGTGTCTTTGGCTGATAATGAGAACTCAGGATTGAAATGAGTTTAGAATAAGCTTAAATGCCAGCCAAGTATAGTATTAATTGAGGCTTTCTGTCTTTTCTCCTAGTGATCTTTCATCTGATATTAATAGATTTGAGATAAGTCTTAGTAACAAAACAAAGAAAAGTAAAGATCCAGATATATGTAAGTATTTTTCTGTAAAAGATGCATATATATTGCAGCAATGGATACTTTGTGTGGTTTTCATTACTCTTGTCAAATGTTGTCACAAGAGAATTAAGTATGTTTTTATGCTCACCATACTGCTGTGTTTGTATGTTTTGGATGTCTGATACTGGATTTCCAGTAATGTTTTTACAGTGAGAACTTGCATGTTTTTTGGTAATAAAATGCACGGTAATCCAGTCCTGTGTATCTGATGGCTCTGCTGTAGAGTAGCCATTGTGTTACACAATGGCTGTGCTTACAAAAAAGCAAGAAGAAAGAGAAGCTGTTAGTATTAGTCTGCTCCATAAAATGCTAAGTTCCATGGAGTTTTAAGTCTGATAGCATGGAATTCCTTTTCAGGTTTTTTTGTTGCTTCCAGTAAGAAAGAGAAAGGGAGGAACGGTGTATTACTTTCATCGTTAAAAAAAAAAAAAATTAAAAAAAATAAATCTTGGCAGTCTCTGAACAAAACTTGGCTTGTTTTCTTTCTGTTTTGCCTCATCTGTCTACTTTTCTTTTACCACTCTTGGGCTTAAACCTAAGTTACCTTAGTATCACTTTGAATGGGAAAGGATCCAAATTTTCTTCTGCCTTTTGCAGAAGTTCCCAGGAATTTATTTTCCTTGTGTTACCCAGGCAGCTGCTTCTTCAACTGTAGTTTTGTTTCTGTTACAGCAAATCAACAGCAAGCTGGTAAGATCTGTCAGCTTTGTAGAAAAGAAAGTGTTTGAAGAACATGGATTCTGAGCTCTTGGATAGGGGAAGAAAATTTTGTTTGTTTGTTTTAGTTTAGTTCATTTCCACACACAATGTGGTTTTGTTTGTTTTTTTTTTTTTTTTCCTCAGGACACTCTTATTCCAGAGTTTCCCACCATATTTGTTCTGGAGCAGCTTCAGCCCCTTGCCTCTTCTTTGCTGCCTGTAGGACAAAATACCCTCCCCACCCCCTTCAAATTTGTCCCAAGATTTTTTTATTTTCCGTTGTGTTCAGAGCTGTCTCTTTGAAAGGCTGTCAGAGTATTTATAACCTATTGCAGTTGTTTTTCAGTTTGCATATTTTGTGTTACTGGCCTGTTACGTATGCCTCAGCGCTAATCTCTTGATTTTTCTTTTTTTTTTTTTTTTTAGATTTGTAGAGAAACCTTGAGCAAAATAGAAGAATTACTACTCATTTTGAATGCTCTTGCAGAACCTAATTAAATTTCAACCCTTTTTCTCCTTCCTCTGACTAGAAAACTTTCTGCATAGCAGGAGGAAAAAAGATATATTCCCTGTGACAGACAAAAGGGCTCTAATTGCAGTTGATATCAAGTTCTTGCACTGTTCCTTTAGTCATTTGAGCTAGAAAACTCATTATCTATGTACAACAAAGCTCTGGTTAGTAAAAGAATCTTTAAAAGGCTAATTCTTGAATGGGGATACTTCAGTAACTTCTTTAAAAGTGTTTTTGTAGTTTTCCTTCTCTCTGTCCAGATTGAGGAAGTTGTGTTGGCTTTGGTTGCATCCAGCTGACGGGAGGAGATGGAAGGTGTTCTTGTCTAGGTCAGGAGCAGGATGGGCTGAGTTCTTGACTGCACTTAGGTATACTCTTACAGCATAACCCAACAGTCCTTTCATTCTGGAATGAGGATTAGACTAAGTCAACTCAAATGAACTCATATCTCTGCTTACATCCTCAGCCCTACCGAATAGGTGAAGTGTGTGGGGGGGAAATGAGCTAAACAAGACCTTATCTTATGAGCTGTGTTGCCTGAATAACCCTTGAACTCTTCAAAAGCAAGAGAATTGGTTCCTTTTCTGAATATTCTAATTTTCAGCCATAGCTGTTAAATGTGGACTGCTATGAAGTGGGAGTCATCTGAAGCTGGTACTGTTCATCTTCCCAGTTAACTAGGTTAAGTCACCTTTTCTGCTTGCTTTTCCCACCATGTAATGCAGATTGAAGGCCCAAAACTCTGTTATTGGTCTCACTGCTTTATTTCTTTCATCATAACTCGGAGAAGTTAAATACCAAAACGATACTAACATGAAGGTTATTTTTTTAGTATTTTAAAATATTTCCTGAGTTTTCAAGTCTTTAACTTTGAAGTTTTCCTATTATGAGTATTCCTTAATTACTGTAGTATTTTTGTTTTTAAAAAGTATTTCAGATAGTCAGAAATTATACTAAACAGTTTAGTATCAATTCAATTTAAATATTTCATTGTTTCTTTAATGGTGAATTGCATAAGGATTTATTCAAATAAATATATATAAAATGGCTTGAAAAAAATAAAGCCCTAAAATGTATTGGTAGACTTCACCTGCTGTTACTGCAGACCGGGGTGCTCGGGTATGATCAGACAGTTGAATTAGTAAATCTCTCAGAACAATATGACACAGTGTTGAACTGGAGTGGAAGTTTTGGGTTGGTTTTGCAGCATGATAGTTGGTTAATTTCAAATTAGTTCATGTTGAAAAAAAACATGTTTATAATGGAGGCAGTCACCTCATACAGGCAAGTCCATAGAGCAAAGTATTAGCCAATGTCTTTCTTTTCAGGCACACTGATTATTGACAGTAGTGCCAAAGCTTGGTTTTGAAACTGATAGCTCAGCGTATAGGAGAATGGGCTGTGCTAACGTGGCAGTGACTCGTGGCTGCGAAAAGCAGGATTTAGTATGTCCATGTATTGAGCAATTTCCTCTTTCTCAAGATTTCAGATGGCTTTTATTCTCAATCTGTAATTAGAATTTTTTTAGGTTTTTCTATTTGCTGGTTCTGTTTTTTTCTGGCAGGGTTAGACAAAGGCTTCATAGTAAATTCAGGTTCATTTCCAGTCTGAGGACTGGAACAAACCTAAGTTTGAACCACTTTTTACTTTGATTCCCAGGTTATAATTGCTAGCAATCAAAATACAATCTTGTTCCTAAATATTATGCCCGAAGTGTCATTAACAGATAAACCATTATGAAACCTCAGAGGTTTTTTGTACTAGTGTTCATCATGTAAAATATTGTGATTCTTTTTGGATCAGGGTTGTTGTCAAGAGAATTCTGATCTGTGTCCAGAGAGAAGAGATCAACTATGTTTGTTTTGATGATTTTCTCTATATTTGTTTCTCTTTTAAAATGTGCTAGATTGCAAAGTATAAATATCCTGAATTTTTGAACTAGTAGCAGTCTCTCACTGAAGGTAGCCTACTAATTCAGTGTAAGCTGCTAAACAGGAAAAAGCCTTGTTCCTTTAAAGTTATTGAATATAAATTACGGTGGCAACTGTTCTGTAGTCCTTGACTTTTTTTTTTAATCAAATCAAGATTATAGTATTTATATTATAGCTATGAAGTGCTACTATAACCACATGGAAAAATTAAATCATCAGATTATTCTAGGTCCTGTATTTCATTCACCGTTCTTCTCACTGAGATACACACGCCTTACATATGCAAGCAAAATAAGAAGATAAACACATTGCTTAGGTGTGGTACAGGAGCTCTGATGTTGGGGAGAAATATTGTAGGAAGGTCAATTGATTATCTGATCTAAAGGCATAGTCCCAGCCACACTGGTGATAAGTAGGAGGTGATGATGATTGTTTTTCACGCCACTTAACTGATTTGAATGCATTAATTTATATCTGTTTATCAGCTCCAGAGAATATGAAGTAGGCAACAGGAATGGCCTGAAGTGAGCATTATAAATGTGATGTTTTTCTATTCCAGTATCAGATGATTTCCTGCTATGTATTGCAACACTGGGGCAATGGGAAGTCAACTGGAACTGTTGACAATTTTTGCAAGGCAGCGTGGTGTATGGGTTTTGCAGAAATGTGGGGGAAAAAAAAACCACTTAATTTGTTTTTGTTTGTTTGTTGTTTAATGCAAGGAATTTAAAAGATGGTCTCATTGAGACGCATGGAAAGAGAGGGTGTTTTCTTGAAAGGTTCAGACTGACAGGCTAAATGTGAAGCTTTAACTGTGGACGCCTCTTGGAGCGTGGTGGGTGTTTCACAGGCACAGCGTTGCCTCTGCAAGTGCCTGGGCCCTTTCTGTGCAAAATAACTCCCTTCAGGAGCGCTTGTTCCTGCTCCAGATGGGCCCGTGCTCCCACTGCTGCAGCTCGCCACTGCACCTGCAGCCCAGGTCCTTGCTGGGCAATTTCGAGGTACCAACACCACTGAAAGGTGAATTAATGATTTGGCTGGTTTTGAGTTGACTTTCATCGTTATCAAGGCAGCAGGTTGCTTGGGAACGCTTTATTACATAGTTTGCATAAACTGTTAACAGCCTTAACCTGGGAGTTAGTATAAAAGAAATATGAATGGCAGTGTTTGAGAAAGCCATAGCAACACTATAATAATAAATAGTAAGAAGTAAAAAAGTGGTCAAGGAGCAGACCTGATGGTGGTATCAGCCCAAAGCTGGAAAAAGGACAGTGAATTCTGAACACTTTTTCTGTTTTTAGTTTCTGACTGCTATGTGGATTTGCAAGGTAGCACGCTTTTTTACTCACTGCTTGGGTGTTAGAAAGAAAACTGTGTCAATATCCATGTGGCATTTTTGAATGTAAGTGTATCCATTCGTTACAGAATGCTTTATATTTCTTCTTCAGTTAACAGGAGTCTGTTAAACCACTGAAGAGAGAATCTGTCAATGTTTTGATGGCAAAAATCTTGATTACTCATATTAATACTCTTTTCCTGAAACAAGATGGCATGCTGAAAATAAACTGTTTTTTTCATTCAACAGTAGCACTGTTTTGCTGGAGATAACTCACTTGAACAATGTTTTTTTTCCTTAAGTGTTTATGCGTTGCCAATTAAGCCGATTACAAAAAGGACATGCAACAGATGAGTGGTTTCAACTCAGTTCCCATGTACCATTAAAGGGTATTGAGCCAGGATCTTTGCGTGTTCGAGCACGATATTCTATGGAGAAGATCATGCCAGAAGAGGAGTACAGTGAGTTTAAAGAGGTATGAAGTTGTTTAACTTACCTTGGTTTATCTGTCAGAAATCATTTTGTTGGTTGTTTGAGTTGGATCTCAGTAACACTGTTTGACATCATTAAATAATATTTATAGTGACATCTGTATATCACTGCAGATGTATATCAGCTTTTCCAAGACTGTTATATGTTAGGAGAAGCTTCTGAATATTTTAAAATTCCGTTTTTCTTTCAGCTTATACTCCAGAAAGAACTTCATGTTGTCTATGCCTTATCACATGTTTGCGGACAGGACAGAACACTGTTGGCTGGCATTTTATTGAAGATTTTTCTTCATGAAAAGCTTGAGTCGTTGTTGTTACGAACACTAAATGACAGGGAGATAAGCATGGAAGGTACTGTGCTAAATTACACTAACATTTATGGGAACTCTGGACAGGTGGAGGGCTCTGGCACCTGCCTTTTTTTCTCCTTGAGTTAAAACATACATCAAAGTGTAAACACAGCACATTTTTCCTTCACTTTTTGTCTCCTTTTCTCAACTTTACTGTCTTTATTTTCCAGACGAAGCTACTACCTTGTTTCGTGCCACCACTTTAGCAAGTACACTTATGGAGCAGTATATGAAAGCCACAGCAACAAGTTTTGTTCACCATGCACTGAAAGACTCTATATTAAAGATAATGGAGAGCAAGCAGTCCTGTGAGGTGGTACCTTGAACTATGTTTTTAAACATTTTGGTTTGTTGACACAATTATCTACTGGTTGTTATGTTTTATGTTTGCATTAAACACTAGCTTCAGAGACATTCATTAATAGCTCAGAACTAAAATTCGCGTACGTGAGAAATACAGAAACTGAATTCATTACAAGATTTTTTGGTTTCCTAGATTTTGGCTTTGAACAATATTCATAGTAGAACTTTTTAAGTTTTTTAATTAAAATTTCTTTAAATTATCTATTTATTCTTAGGTAATTGTAGGCTGTTCTGTAGCAGTTACTGAATGTCCTAACCTAAGTAACTTCTAGTAAACTCAAGATATTGTAGAAGTCAATGTCTGAATGTTAGTTTTAATTTAAAGCTTCTGGGTAGTAAATGATTGTTACTGATCCTGAAACTGTTTTTAAAGTGATCCTGCTAACTTCTGTTTCACTGTAACTTAGTTGTGGAAAGGATGGGAGTTCTCAGAAACTTGGATTGAGAGACAGAAAAAGATTATGCAGATGGATAGTGCTGAATATCTGAGCTGTTAAAAACCTAGTGTATTAGAACTTTAAACCATTGCTTCTTCACATTTCCTGACTAGCCATTGAAACAGACTTGTGAGTTCTGTGAGAGACCTGTACAGCAGCAGAATATTTCATTTACTTTGAAGTAGTATTCAGTGTGTAGTATTATGAAACTATATATGTAGTTCTAGTTAGAAGAAAAAACATATTTTTTTCTCTTTGTTTTAGTTAAATCCCTCAAAGTTAGAAAAAAATGAAGATGTAAACACTAATTTGGCACATCTACTCAGTATACTTTCAGAATTGGTGGAGAAAATATTCATGGCTGCAGAGATACTGCCTCCGTAAGTTTGCACTTTCTGTTCAGATTTGTGTTTGAAAAGTCCTGTTCGTGTGAATTACATTGCACCTTAAAATGATGTTCTTACTGGTTCATCTTCTGCTAATCAGTCATAAGACTAATGTCTTTAGGGTTGCTGTATGCACATAGAGAAATATAGACAGGGGAAAAAAAAAACCCCACTTTCAGGAATTAATAGGGCTTTTTGCAAAAGCCTCTGGCTAGCACACCTGCTTTTCTTTGAAGGAGAAGCTCATAGACCCAAGAGGTCAGGGAAAGAATAAGAATAAAAATAATCAATCTCATATTTCCACAAAAAGGTAGAATACAGTAGTAGTTAGTGGACAATTATATATATTTAAGGTGATTACAAATTCTTTACAGTCCTCCTCCTCCTCTGAGATGGAATTATTAACAGTATATTAAAAATACAAGCAGGTAGCAGTAAAACAATACCGTGCTGTGATTGCTTCTGTCTGCTAGGGAAGTGCAGAGGGTCTGCCCTGCCCCCCAGCCTTTTTTTTTCATTGCTAAAATAATGTGTTTTCATAGTTTAGATTTGAACCATCTAATAAAAAGTGGATAGTACTAACAGTTTCCTTTTTACTGTGTCATTAACTTTTAAAGCATACAAAATCCTCAATTTTGAGATGGCAGAGTAGCACCAAAGTGTTGTGTTAGTGCTGGCAAGGTTAGCATTAAAAGTTGCACTCCTTTTAAGTATATGATGCAGCTCTCAACATTTTCTGAAATAAACCATAATTTTCCCATTTTTTTATGGGAGAGGATTATTGCTGTAGTTGCTTAACTTTTAAACACCTAACACTCACTTATGGAAAGAATAGTTGTTTAGTTAAGAAGAGAAAAATTTAAAAATTAAAAAAAAATAAAAAAATCAAACCATCACAATTGTCTTTTTTAAAAGGAAGTACTACTTAAGAAACAGGAAACAGTTATAAAATGCTTAATGCATGTCTGAATAGTCACTGAATTGCATATAGAATTGTGTATTAATGAAGGATGAAGTTTTTTTCTTTTATCTTGCTATAAATTTATAAATTTAGAAATTGACTTATTATAAATTTATTAACTTAAAAATTAACTCTTGGTTAAAGTTAATTTAAAGCTTATGTCTAAATTATAAATGTAGAATGGATAATAGTTCTGTATGAAGTAAGAGGTTGGTCTAGATCCTTTCTGATGGGCTTTTTTGATTCTGTGAGTTTAATGAAATAAGTAATTAGCTATTATTTTTGCAGGACATTGAGGTATATTTATGGATGCCTACAGAAGTCTGTTCAAAACAAGTGGCCAGCTAATACCACTATGAGAACCAGAGTTGTTAGGTAAGTTACTCGGCACTTTATTCTGAAAATAATCTTTTCAAGTCTTGTTGAAGCCATACTTCAGTGTGCTTATATATGTTTCTTTCAGTGACAGAACTGTATAGTACTTACATAGATTACAGCAATATTTAAGATATTTACAATGCTGAGGCATGATAGCCCAATTAAGGATTATGAGCTTGCTAGATTCTTAATTGTGTTCTTAGACCCTTGCCAGAACAAGATGATGTAATATAGAGGTCAGTATAGCTTTACTTAATAGTTTTACCTTGGAATTTACTTGCGCTTTGTCTAGTTTCACGAACTAATCTAAGATAGCAATTTCTTTTTTCATGCTGGGAAAGAAAAACTTCTCTCAAAGCAATAGTTAATCTTTGTGATACCAGTAGAGAACAGTGATCTCTGAAGATCATGTTCCTGTCATACGCCATCTGGGAGGACTGTGCCTTACCCAGGGACTCTTATGTACCATGTGTTAATTGCTGGAGAAATCTTAGATGGTTTAAGATCCATGCCCTTTAAAACGCAGACCCAGCACTGTAAGGAACCTAGTATCTTCTCATAAAGACAATTGGACTGTTGTTAGATTTTGCTGAGGTGCTGTCTGCATTGGGATATGTAGTTTTCTGCATTGGAGAAGGCTCCTGGTTGCTGGTGTTGGGATGCTGGTTCTGATCACTCTGAATCAACACTCTGTGTTGGTTTCCAAAAACAGGTAACTCTGTGCTGTCCCAATTCGGTTTGATTTCTCTGCTTCACTCCAATCATGTTGAAACATTGCAGAGCTCCTCTGAAAATGCTGCAGGAGGTTACTGAACCTGGCTCCTCTGAACTCACACCAGCCACAAAAGCTCCAATGTACATTCGTAAACCGATGCAATTATGCAAGTTCTTCCTCTAACACTGTCCATTGCCAGTGCAGGTCAAAAAAAAATCTTTGACAAAGATGTGGTCTTGACACTTTTTCTAAACGCTGCTGGGGGTTTTAAGGGTATTGGAGCCACATCTTTCCTTTTTCGCAGTGCCTGGCAGTCATATAATTTGCCGAGGGTAATTTCCCATGCAGGGAGTCTTTGGCTTGTGTTTATCATTTTGACACCAGAAACCTTATGTCATCCAGGGTACCATGCAGGGGCATTGCCTTCAAATGGAGGCTGCTCTTATTGTGAGAGTCCCCCTTACTTTGAGGGGCTAACCTACTGGAAGGCTGTAGAGCTCAGTGTCACAACTGGACAGACCAGGGAGTTGTGTTTAATTCGAAATTCCCCCGGGCTAAATTAAGGTGAAATAACACCAAACGATTGGTTAAAGATTTTATTCATGGCAGAAGTAAATTGAACTGGGGAGGCATGGTAGTAGGTGGCAGGGTTTCTCACAGCAGGAACTGGCATAAGACTACTTCTGTAAAAAGTGTAACCCAGGGTAACCACATACATCAGTTCAGGGAATAAGGAGATCCCTCCTGTTGAGTCAGGACGTTCAGAGCAGACCCCCTCGCTTTCTAGACTCCTTCTCAGAGAAGAGCCTAGGAGCAGCTGGATCCACTCTTAGTCTCAGACTTGGTCAACGGTTTATGTCTTGAAACGGATGAGGTGTAGGGATTGTGGAAAAGGAAAAGGAAAGAGAGAAGAAGACAGAGAGAGAGAAAGATTTCACTGGTCCTGGGTCCAGCGTTAGGTGTTCAGTCAGCCGAGGGGTCCAGTCCCGGTGGGCTTGCGCACCCGGGGCTTCAGTTTGTGTCCTTTTATCATCCTTGCCCCTCCTTCGGGCGGGCAACCGAACTCCTCAGGTTAATGAGCAGTTTGTGAGCCTTTGGGCTTGCGGGTCATTTGTGGAGTAACTTCTCCTTCCCTGCAGACACGGCCATTGTTTGATCTTTGTATCAGAACAGCTTATCAGAACAGGGAGCTGCCACCCTCCAGCACGCCCTCCCCCTCCTGTTGCTGATGTCTGAGCTGATGGGCTTTTCGCCTTGGTTCCTTGCTGTGCAGGGTTTGTCTTTAAGCAGAACTTGCCCCACCACAGTGTTTGAGACATTAACTCTTTCAGTCTCTCACACTCAGCAGTGTATACCATATCTCTTTCTGTTCCTTCCCAGCTCCAGGGAGAGCCATGTGGCTTTCCTTAGTGGACACAGCTCACATTCAGGGTTTTCTAGAGGTCTCCACTGGATGCTATAAATATTGGATCCCTTGCTCTTGTGATGTTAGTCTTCACAAGTGGATACTAGGGATTTCTCTCTAGAGTACAGAGTTTCACAGCCTTCAGTGGTGCCAGAAGGTGCTGCCATTTCTCTCTGGTTGTAAAACCCCCATGTAGATATTGACTCAATTCTTAATTTAAGCAGGTTGAGCAGGGTAAGAAGCACCACATCTTCTGCATCAGCAAGGTCTGTGGTAGATTCACACCTCACTGGCCTTCAACTTCGGGCACTTTGAAAGAGGAATTGGTATATATGCCATGACTTAAAAATTAACTATTTCCTCATAGCTTTAAATTCACACCATAGAAAATATTTAGCTTCACATATGGCCAGAGAGTTGTTGTCTTACCAGCCCATAATTCATGGTTCCTGGAGAAGTAAGAAACATCTATAACAGTATATATTAGGTGTCTTGGTCATATGGAAGGTGCGTTAACCTCACTACTATGTGTGTCATTTTCAAGTAATACAGACATTACCATCACTGTGTACTTATCAACAGGCTAGGTAGTATAAGGCCCCTTCCTTCTTTTGTAAGTGGTCAGGCTTTGGTATCGCTGCAGTGAAAACCAGTCTGCTGGTAGTGTCTGAGCACTCCAAACAAAACCAAAGATGACTTAGATTGCTTTAGTTGGTCCATATGTCACTTCATTGTATAGTAATGAGCTGGAATTGAGGTTAACGTGAGGTGGATGTTTTTTATTTCTGCTATTAGCAGAAAGTTAGATTTTTCTCATGCTACTGAAGGCTATTCTGGGTTTCTGTTGAATGAGTTCCTAGTTCTGCAGTCAAAACAGAGCGCTTTTTTCCTACCTTTCTAGATGGCAGCAATTACTTCGTGGAGGAAAATAGCAGATCTCTTACTATTTTTCTGCTGTTGCATACTGTCATCAGGATATGGATCAGCTTAAGCTGGCTTCAGGCTGTGTTGCTGCCAAAAGAGAGGTTCCCTTTGCCCACCCGCTCCTACGCTACTCCTTACATTGTCTTGGGGGAGCAGGTGGCTGCGGGATGGATGCCTTGCAGTAGCAGACAATGGAAAACGTCTGGGAGGTCAGAGACCAGGGGCTTCTTTTTGAAGCCGGTGTGGTCTGAGATTGGCTTCAGTATGACTTTACAATTAAGTTCTTCCCACGTGGTTTCAACAGTTCACCTTAATTGGGAAATCAATATGCCTATTCTTTCAGCTTTTACCATAGTTGAAGTCATAGCATGATATTCTTAATTTGTTAACATATTCACAGAGCACAGGCTGGTTGGTTGGTGTCTGTCTCAAAGATACCAGGCTAACTTGAATCCTTAAAGACTACACAGTGTTACATTAATTCTCTAATTTTATTGAACAAAATATAATTTTCTTCCAATTTCAGTGGCTTTGTTTTTCTTCGACTGATTTGTCCTGCTATCCTGAACCCAAGGATGTTTAATATCATCTCAGGTGACTATATGCTTCAGTTTCAATTCATACTTTATACAGTAGTAGGCATGAAATTATTGTAGTGTCTAGCATAGCAAAATAAAAAGTTTTTTTGAACGCTGTGTCCAGAGACATGTTATCCACGTCACTTGACTGATTTCTCCAATAAGGCAGCCAACATATGCTTTTCACCCTTAAAGGTTAGATTGTGGTTATCCCCGATGTCATTTTAAAGTCCAGAAAAACATGCATTGTGGTATTTAATAATACAATTTGAGTTAGTCTAGCAGCATGGAATATATTCTAGCTGTGCGAAAAATGTGCGTGATCTTAAGATGTCACTTCGAATACAATGCAATGTGAAAGTTAATGGCTGAAATTCAATAGTATCTCTTAAATGAACAAGATTTATGAAGTTGAAAATGTATCTGCAGAGCTTGGAATACATTTGTGCACCTAGAAAATTATGCTTGAGTAACTTGTTCAAATGTCCTGCTTAGATAGCTTCCAGCCACTAGAGAAGTCTTGTCTTTGACTTCTTAATCACAGTCGATCTCAAATACGGAATGTTAAAGATGAGAGAGAGGGGTGGCGGCATTTAGAAAGGGTGGGTTGTGCAGACTTGAGATGGTAATCTTGGTTACTTAAAGGCCATATATAGGACAGTTCCCATGGCCTTGCCTAAGTGAGTGTTCTCACTGCACAAAGTCTTACCCTGGTTGTTGATGCTGTCTTGGTAGAGTGCCTCTATAGTAGTTAACTAAAACAGCAACAGGGAACATTGCTGTTGGCACGACCAGGGTTGCAGAACTGCTGTACAAGCCTGTTGGCCCAGTGCTGGCCAGTGTCAGACAGCATTCTCCCAAACAGCTGGTAGGGGTGCTTGGGATGGTGGCACACACCAGGGACCACATCTGACATGCTGTTGGCGTGGGCTTTCCTGTTGTGTGAAGCTTTAATGGTGAGGGCATGGATTATCCTATGGCAGTTGCCCTAAGCACCTAAAAATGGGCATTTTTAACTTCTGTGGGAGGAAAAAAGGAAGGGCATAAACTACTGAAAACTTGTATTACTGAAGTTAAAATATTCAGACATCTGAGTTGCTTAGTTTTAAAAGTTTGCGTATGTTTCATCTTTGTTTCTGTTTTTTTGGTTTTGGGTTTTTTTTTCCTGTGGCAAAGATCACCCCAAGCTAGCGGGCATTTAGTTTGCACTAGCCACTGCTCTTCCTCCTTCACTCCCTAGCAGTTTCTTGATTTTTACCAGTAAAATGCAGATTTGGAAATTGGAGGAGGTCAGAAATCTGAGTCAGAAAAGCTTTTTTCTTTATTCATAGACAGTTTTTAAGACAACGTAGCATGTTTTCTATCATCTCTCTTTAAGCTGTCCAAAATGAGAAGGTCTGTGTTGAACAGGAAGTTCCTTTCTCTTAACCCAGTAATCATTTCTATACATGCTTTGGAGAAAGCATTTGACAAACATGGCCTGGTATACAGTGATCCTTTGTTTAGGATTTTATCATCTTCAGGTAACTTGCAAGTTAGGTACCTCCTAACTTGGGTTGCACTCTGTCGACAGGTGTAAAAAGTTACCTATAAATTTGACTAATCCTTTAAGCTTGTCTGTCAGTGTTAAAAGTCCTGCTCATGTACATCCAGCTGATACTCTTGACTGCTGTTAAGGTAAACTTACAGACTCCGTGTAGGGCTTTTAGAGCTGTTTAAAAAAAAAAAAAAAAGGGATGAGGCAGTCCTTTTAGAGCAAAGCTTCCAACATATAGGTACGGCTCAGTATCAGCAGCAATCCTATCACCTCAACAACTGTGACTGGAAAAAAAAAAATCTTTGTTTCAAAACTGAAATCTTTTGTTTCAAGCATCTTTGAGTTTTTTATAGTAATTCACTTCCTTAGATCTGTTCTCCTAACCTGCAGTTCCACATTCCAAGGCTAGTAATGTTCTCCAGCATTGCTGCTTCAACGGCTTGTAGTGTACCAAGCACTAGATATGATGAACAACTGACATTAGTTGCATAGCTCCAGCTATGCAAGAAAAATTAGAACTTGGTTTTCAATGGATTTTTTAGGGGGAGAGGAAGACAGAACAACAAATGATGCAGGTAGACAATGAAGATTGTGTAGCATTCTTATGAAGAATTACAAAATTTAGGCTTATATAATAACCATGTCAATTTTGGAACACTCAAACCTCGCTTTCAACCAGGCCATTTACCATAACTGGAGGGAAAAATAATTATGTAAGATACTACTGGGTAATATCACTTGTTGGAAAAGGAAGTTTTAACTCACTGAATGGTTAATGTAAAGTGCTAAGTGTAATGTTAAGTACAGCAAGTGATACTAATTTCCTGGAAATACAAGCCACGATTGCGTGTAATGTTTACTCTGTTCTTCTGATGCCAGTAACTTAAAAGTATAATTTGCGTAACTTGTCAGAGCCCACTTATGTGGGTATACACAAGTGAGGAAAGAGGTCAACTTGCCTTTTTTTTTGTTTGTTTAATTCTAAAGGTAAATTTGTTTGGTTTTTTTTTATTCTAACAAATAATCCTCCTTTCAACAGAACTGCTTCATTTTTGTGAAAATGGTTCTTGCTTCACCTCTTACTAACACAACTTTATTTTGCATACTTGTTCTGTATGCAACTATTACAGAAAATCAGATGTTCATATTAATAAATTTTGGTGGGCATTACTAAAGCAACTTAAGTTTTACTTCACCAAGTGACATCTTCCACACGCATTTCTATTACAATATTAAAAATATTTTATTCCATGAAAAAATATGAATTGGAGAAAAGCTTTACTTTCATGTGGCTGCTGTTATTTCTAAGTGGAATGGCCAGTAACTCTCTACTCTGTATTCCTGCCAGATTCTCCTTCGCCCACTGCTGCAAGAACACTGACGCTGGTCGCCAAGTCTGTGCAGAATTTAGCAAATCTGGTTGAATTTGGAGCTAAGGTGAATATAATTTAACACACACAGACAGCCTGGAATTATGTTTCTAGTACATTTCAATGTTCCTGTGTAATACTTGCAAAAATCTGTTGCTGTTTTCTTGTGCAAAGCCTGACACATGACCTGTTTGTCCTCATCAGCAAGGAGGCCTTGTTACTGCAATTTCTTCTGTCCCCTTCAATTTAGAGCTAAAGAGGGTGTTGATCTGAGAGCAGTAGCATAAAGTCTGGTCAAATTGGGAAGAGGAGCCATAATCATTTGAGAGGAAGTGACCTAGAAACTCACATTAATGGCTTGGTACATCCCATGAAGATTTTGAATCTGGTAGTAGGAACAGCAGCAATGGTCTGTTACAAAAATTGATAAAACCAGCAGGTATTGCAGAGTGTGATGCAGCCATATATTGATGCTGTGAGAACACAGATGAACTCAGCAGGCATTTGTTCCAAAGACAACAGCGGAAGTATGTGGGGCGTTCTTTTTTCCGCTTGCCACGGAAAAGGTAGCACTCGTACTCCAGTATTTCCTGCATTAGAGGGGAGAAGTGGGAGAGGAAAGGCAGGCAGGCAGCCATCCCACCTGGGTAAAATGGTAAATGGGCACATTTTCTCTGGAATATCTGTATCAAAAAGACAACTGAGAATTGCTAGAGCAGTAATCTGTGATGGGGGAGAATCTGAAGGGTAAATATTCTGCCTTAAATAGATGATGGGAGCTTTTTTTGCATTTCCATTGATTATTAGATGTCAATGGGGAGGCATCTTTCAGTAATACTGATGTGCTTTTGTACGCAACCTTGAAATGCATTCCACACACACGGTCTATCTATACATAGTAATTACCTTTCAGATTGAGACTAATCAGGCCTAAATTGAAACAAATTAAGAGCTGCCAACCTCTGACTCTTCCCCCTCCCCCACTTTCACCCTGCATTTACTTACTCCCTAGATTGGTGTTTTCTGTGGTAAAGCACTTCAAAGCACCCCTTCTGTTTGTGCTCACTTTCATGTTGCTAGACATAATTAATGTTGTAAATCAAGTGTACATACTGCACTAAAAAACCCCAGCTTTCAATAAAGTTTCTATTATAACATATAAGAGAATGCCAGCAACAACTGCTCTGTCTTCAGTTCCCAGGCTGAAATGTGGTTGAAAAATAAATCTGTTGACTTAAGCATAATGAAAGTGACTTCAGGCTAGCATTATAAAGTTATTTCTCTGACACACATAACTTGGAATGTAAGTGTTAATGAAAGAACAAGAAAGAGGGCACTTACTCCCAATCATACCTTTGAAAGTAGAGCATTTGTTCTTTGCAGCTAGGTATTGAGAGCCATTCATCTTAATGCAAATTCATGTCAGTATGCGTGTGTAAGAAAACTTCTGAGTCAGAGATCCTGAATCTTATGAATATAAGAAAACAGCAGATTCTGTAGTCTTTTGACTGGCTGCACACCAGACATTGGAAATTCACTTGAAGAAAATAAAATCACTCCAGATGACATAGTTGTTCTGCAGTGTCATTTGTCTGACTGCACTGTGTTCACTTCAGGTATGACAATTATCTTGGCATTGATTTGTTCTAATGAATACTTTTAAAAATTACTAGGAGCCATACATGGAAGGGGTAAATCCATTCATCAAGAGCAACAAACATCGCATGATCATGTTTTTGGATGAACTTGGGGTAAGTGGTTAAAAAAAATCTTTGCTGGAAGTTACACAGCAACATTGTAAATGAAAATTCTTTATGCTTCTTATTAACTAGCTCAAAAATACATCAGTTACCACACATTTTTGAATGCGCGTTAACTGAATGAATTTTTCTTACGCATGTTTAGAAACTGCAGATTGCTGGCCTGTCGTACAGAATTAAAACTGTCAAATGTCATCTTAGACTTTATTCATTTAGTGTCTCTGTAGATGCGAGAAGCTCAAATAGATTTTATAGCTATGAGGATTAGAAATTTTGGCCCAAAATACAAATCTTTAAAAATATGTTTTACAACAAAAACTCTTAACGTATAATTTGTCATATGGTTTTCACTGGAGATTGACATTATTTTTTACTTTAAAAAATACTAGGTTGAATTTCAGTTATGCATTACCAGATATGACACCGCATGCATTCTAGATACTGTAGTTTGAAAGTGAACTGCAGTTACTGTATTCTTTTAAACTGTTACTGTTTTGTGAATGATAGCTATAACAGGAGTTAGGACCTCATGTTATATATGTGTATTTTTAAACAAAGAGTTAATTGTAAATAACAAGATGAAAAATTGTGCCAAGCTTCCTGAATTGATCCCTTAAAGGTGACCTAGAAGACATCTCAGAATATTTTGATAAGATATAAAAATGAGTGTAGCATTTGGGTAGGTTGCCATACGTCACCTTTTTCTGGTTAAATTGCACCTTCTGCATATGATGATACATCACTTTCCTTTAAATGACAGATTTTGCATGAGATGTCTGAAAACTGTTGGTTTGAAAATAACCGTTGGATTAATCTACTGTTTTAATTACATTATTATGACCAGTTTAATGAGTTACTTGATAGTTACAGATTTTGCTGAATTTTTGTTACTGCTGTTCTCTCATTTAGGTTGGAAAAAAAAGCACCTAATGGATGGATTCCCCCTCATTTAGGGGAAGGTTATGAGTCTATGCAGTAGCTTTCTGGTCAGCGCAGTGTAGTGTAGCAATACCAGATCTTACCAGAAGGGTAAGAACCCTTCTAGCAGGAGTAGAAATTGCAGTATACTCGTAAAACATGTTGCGGAGCTTGTGGAGAGGAGGAAATCCATAATTCACAGTAGAAAGATGGACTGCAGACTTAGCTGGAAAGACTAACATTGCAGCACTTGCTTGTAAAACTACTGCATCGGCAGAGCTGTAGAGCTTAATTCATCTTCCTGTGTGCCCGGGTACTCGGTGTCTTAAATCTGCCCTCATCTTTTTTGTTGAAGAATGTTCCTGAGCTTCCAGACACTACAGAACACTCTAGAACTGACCTATCTCGTGATCTGGCAGCCTTGCATGAGATATGTGTGGCACACTCAGATGAACTCCGGACGCTCAGTAACGAGCGAGGTGTAATGCAGGTAAGCGACAAAAGTTAACAAACAATTTGCAGGTACACACAGTATGTCTCAAGTTACTCCTTAATATCGTGATTCTTGCACAGTATTACTGGCTAGGAGTATGACTGATAAACATTTTAAAATATGTGCATTCCGCCAGGAGGTTATTAGCTGTAAATACTAAGTCCATAGTTTTGTTTCTTCATGCAACAAAACCAAAGAGGTTTGTTGTTTTTTTTAAAGCTTCCCAGAGGATGTTTCAGTTTCTACAGGAAGCCTAAAGCCACAAAATTATTGTCTCCTGACAGGCTCTCCAGGTTGTTAGTTTTAGGATCTTGTTTTTTTCCGGTTGAGAACTAAATTTACTTTTGTTAGCTTTCTATTGATACCTCATTTCTGCTTTCTAATTTGCCAGTACATTCATAAACAAACATGGCAAACTTTTCTACCAAAGCCCACCAGTGTGTTAGCAGTAGTTTTTTAGCCTCTCTGTTAAACAACAAAGTAGCAAAAAGATGGCATGGGCAGAGAGGCAGAGTTCATAAAGCTGTTTTAGACTTCCCCTTTCGAAGGTAATGTCTTATTGACTAGGGGATTAGATGGGTTTTTAGGGGGGTTTGGTTTTTTTAAAATATATTTTAAACTATCTAGTAGCAGGTCTGACAGGCTGATGCTGAAAATGCTTCTCAAGCCAGACTGTTCCGTTTCCAGTAGCTAATGTATGTTTCACTGACTCTCCACAGCATGTTCTTAAGAAGCTTTTGGCTATTACTGAACTGCTTCAACAAAAACAAAATCAGTATTCATTGTCTAATAACATCAGGTAGCAGCCCTCTACCTGAATTCTGCATGGATCCAGCATGCCCAACATGGCGACTCACACCAGTATCACTTTCTTCTTGCTCTTGCCAAAAATAGCACACCCTGTCACATTCCCAGTGATGTGTGAACTATGCAAAAAGAAGACAAAGATTCTGTTGGTGAATGATTGTACCAGCAGCTTTTTAAGCTATCTGTGCAGGACATTTGCACTTTTTTCCACTTGGAAACAGTTTTCACAACCTCTGAGCCTTGGTGTACAGTTCACCTTCCGCAAAGAAAATGCTGTGACTGTGTCTTGAACTTGGAAAATTATTTTCAGCACCTCTGATTGCCAAAGTTATGCTGTCTTGTTGGAAAAGGATGATCAACTGACATGGAAAGAAATGTGTTGTTCTGACAGCTGCATATAACTGGATAACATTTCTTACTGTAATTTCTGACTGGTTACAATAATTATGACTTTTGACTGTTTCAACCACTTTAACTTGTATTTACAGTTTCCAGAATTTGATGTTATGGTAGGAACAATCTTTACTGTACACTTTTTATACCATGCTGTTTCTCTTGCTGGAATCATGTTGAGAGAGAATATGCAGAGTGGGTCTTGTCAGCTTTATTTTTTGATGTGCCACTGATTCAGTCTGAATAGTTCTTCCATCAAGAACTATATAGCCAGATAAATCACAATGCTTTTGTAAAATGTTTACAACAGTAAATAATTTGACTTCAGTAAATTTATTGATCATTGTATCAGACATGCATGCATCCATTAAACCATTTTATAAAATATGTATTGGTTGGTCTTTTGTGTACTGTAAGTCTAGCATAAATACTATTTTTATAAGTGAAAAGTTAAGTTTTTAAATAAATCAAGCTGCAGATCAACTCTTTATGGAAACTGGCTAACTTTGGCTGCTCTGGAAGTTTTTTACAGTGTCTGCACATGATGTACTTTGAAATGTTCATGCAGTGTCATTTTAAGCATGAATCCTCAGAACAGCATTACCTGTCCATATGCCTTAATTTGTACGTATCTCTCACGGGGCGAGAAAGCAGATGTTAAAACTGTTAAAAAAAAATTAAAAGTCAAATACGCAGTTGATTCAGAAGGTTTTTCGGCATCACCATTTGTAACTTTTCTAGGCAGCGATCTAATAAGGAATAAAAGGATGCTGAGATTCACTGAAAAGACTAATAAGATAATCACATAAATAATTGTGTAATACACAGTTGTTATACCACTGAACAACTGCACTGTCCCTCCTGTCTCTTAGAACTGCTTTGTCAATTCACTGTCACGCTAAATTGTATAGACTTTATCTTTGGTGTAACATTAGTGAACGTCTTCTAGGTTTGCAGTTGGCTCTTGCTCCAGATGGGGCAACTTCTGTGCAGGCAGGTGCCCGGTGCTGTAGCTGAGCTCTCCTGAGTGTCACAAGTACTAACTACATGTGGTAGACAGGTGGGGCTCTTAATACAGCCTAGTGAAGGCAGACCTCTGTTTGCAAGACCTTGGTTCTACTGAATTCTTTTTTAGATCGTCTGATAAAACCACGGCTTGACTTACCACTGTCAGGAGCCTGTATTAAACTGCATCTCAGAGGAAAAGGTAATTATCAATCTTTCTTTTTTTCTGCCCTACTTTGTTCTCTCTATATACTGTTAGGTCACACAAGTCACAGCCCCAGTCTGTAACATTTTTTTGTGTGAAGAACTTCTGCTGAGTGCTCTGCTTATAGCTTCCAACCAGTTCAGAACCTCAGTACATGACTTAAACTCTGCTAAGTCACACTTCCTTCACTTGATTTTGAAGGGGGTGTAAATGGTGTCAGGCTTTCTGAAGTGAAATTGCGATAGCTGCTTTTCTTCCCTGACCAGTCAGCTGATGATGCTGGTATAGAAGGATTTGTCAGAACCAGAGTGGATAAGGTGGGTTATTTTGTAGATGCAGGCAGTATAACATGGTAAAACCTAGAAACTTTGGAGAACAGATCTGGCTGGCTATTTACCTATTACATACATGCAAAATGCAGTGGTGAGAATGAAACTAGGAAACTCCTGAAGTTGCATTTAGGTGGGTGTATTGTAGAACTGCTTATGTTCTAAAACACTGTATGAAAAGGAAGTAGACTTTGCTCCAGATTTGGAAGACATCTCACTACTTAGGAAGATTTCAGAAATAATACTCTTTTCAGTTGCCCCCAGATAAGTTAGCCTCAGTAACCTTATCTGAGATCACTGCTGCAGCGTAAGTCACAAAGGTACGATTATTGCTTTCCATGTTGTAAAATACATCACTGCAGCCTCTTAGTACATTTGCAAGGAGCTCACCAAATGTACCAAGTGTAATGGGCACAGCTGTATTCTTCTGGCTGCTTCAATGACAAGCTTGGGAAAAGGGGAGCACGTCTAAAGCACACAGGGGTTGTTACCAGATCCGTCTCCTGGTTGCATTTATCCAGTTCACTAAAGGTCCAGTTTGACATTACCTACTGCCATGCTGTAATCCTACACTTAGTCACATCTCTAACTGTTCCTGAACCAAAACTCTTTCCTGAGTAATGTATGTCTTAAAGTAAACATTTTTTACTAATGTTTGACCTTGAATGGATGAGGGTTTAATGGAACTGCAACTAATTATTTTAGCAAGGTCAAGTGCTTTATTACAAAGATACCAAAAACTGACAGAATAAATACCCCATGACAGAGATTAAGGAACCTGGGGCAGAGAGGTTCACATCTGACACCAAACAGTAGTTTCTACAGTGGTAGAATTCCATCTTCCTTTGAGGTTACAGTGAGTCCGCAAGATCATCATCAGTCCACTCTTCCTAATGGAAGGGAAAAAAGCAATGCCTTGAGCAACAGGTGAATTTGGTGTGTTTTACAGTAAGGTGGGCCAGGCACTACCTAACTGTAGGTACATGGCACTACTGCACCTGCTGTCACAGTAACTTCTGCTATGTATGCCAGGCAAAGAGAATTTAAGTAACACAGATAACTTTTCACATCTCTGAACTGTGTCTGCCATCAGTAATAGACTTAAATAGTAAGTTTAAACTGATTTTAAACACAGTGCTTGTCCACATTATGTGAGAGATGAACATTTCTGCCAGGATGCTCGACCATGCTTATCTTATACACTCCACTCTACTTCTGACAACCAGCAGCAGTTGTCAGACCTGGTTAAATTACAAGGCTAGCTCAAACTGGAAATAAGAATTCATGCCAAGGCCTACACAGCAGTTACTTGACAAAATGCATGTTAAGTTCCCCTTCAGATTCTCATTGCGTGCCTGACCCAAGGTCATGGCCAAGAACTGCTGAACAACATGAAAGAGTATTTCCTTTCCTTAGACTCGCCATGATCTGGACTTCTGCTCAGACCTGCTCCCACTGCTAAACATGAGCACAGTTACAGGAGTTACTTTAGGTATGCCCTAGTCTGTTGTGAGACTCCAATTAAGTTTTGATTCCTGGGTTTACTTGAAATGTTTCTTGCGCGCCCCTCCCAGGTAATATTACCCAGCGTGCTCAGTGTCCTGTGCAGGGAATAAAACAGAAATAACTTAGTCAAGTAAATATATCAAAGGGAAGATTTTTTTATATATATTTATTCTAGCTAATAGGGGCTAATCCCAGAACACAGGATTGAAAGCCTCCTGGGACTCAGCCCTACTTCTTGCTTCTGCAAGCATGCCACAATACCTACCAAGAACACCACCACCCTCCCCCACCAAACCCACACCAAAAAAAGCTGTGGTCTTTACAACCAGGCTTTAGTACCTAACAAACAGAAGTATTCCATGAACAGAAAAAAGACTAAAAAAAATATTTTAACTGGTGGTGACAAAGCGCTTTAACCTTAAAGCTAGTTATCCATGCCTACTCTTAAAGTCATGGAGACAGTAATTTTATCAGCCCCTTTTCAACCTTTCAACCCGTGTTTGAGGTTTAGCTCATGCTTCTTCATTATGGACAACCGTGTAGAGATTTCCACAAGAGCACATAGTGCAACCTTTCATTAATATCTTGTGCTTTTTATGGCTTCATCACTTTGGCAGCTGAGTCATCAGTGCTCAACCAGTACTCTGTGTGTTTCTTCTATCATTTCAAATTGATGAGCTCTCCATACCAGTTATGGCCTTGCTATTGTATTAGCTTCAGCTGTAAACTATTCACTCAAGAAACAAAATCTTACAAATACATTAGAACTGATGGTGCACTTGTATACTACAGCCTGATTACTTTCAGATATAAATATCCTTACTATCAGCTAACTGCGGGATTAATGAAGTCTCAAGGTTTGAGCCATATGCACATACTGTAAGCTTTCAAAAACTTAAAACACCCTTTCTCCCTTATGTCCGGGCAGCTCAGATCTGCTCTTGCGTGTGATAATTACTGAGAAATGAAACTACACAAGTACAAACCCTTGGCAGTTCAGATAAATCAGTATTAAAAAATCCTAAGTTTCAGGAGCTGTTAAAACTGTGCAAGAGCGTATCGTGAAATGTTGTACGCTATGTGAATTCATCGAGTTTATTCATTTGGAAAAAGAACTGTGAATATAATTTAATAAGAAACCCCCAAATCAAAACTGCCTTAAACCATAGCAGCATAACTAAAATAATACCCCCTTCAAATTAAACTGGGGCAGGCAAGAAGCAAGTCTCCAGAGCTTAGTTGGCACTGTTCTCCAAGTCATTTTGTGAGAAAGTGAAAAGTTATGAAAGTGGTAGTTTTACAGAATTGCCAGTTTCAATATGCTTTTTAAGACTGGCATTTGGAGTAAACACTAGTCAAAGTTTTTACAGCATTAAATAGTTACCATAAAATATGCTTGAGGTTCCACATTTTGTTACAGCATACTTTCAATGATGATTTTACCATAATCTTGTTCAAATCATTTAGGGTCTAGTTTGACATTATAACATCATGATAATTTATAATAGCAAGACTCCTTTAATTATAAAAAGACACAGCCTGCATTTTATGTTAAGATTTTGATGGACAACTCTAGCTGTTAGCAAGTTTTTCTAAACACCATACTTCAGGTGTCGTACACTATCAGGATGTACAATGTCTTCAGTATCAAGGAGTCCAGTTAAAAAGGGTTCTTCACAAAGCTATTCTTCCACCAGAATGTATTCTCTCCAACTTCCAGTCACGTTACAAATGAAGCCCTAAAAGGTGTTCAGATTAGGTCTGAAGGATTACCTTAGTTCTATTTTCATTTGTTGAGTCACCCTCCTCAGTCTATCTCTACCTTATATATACTTGGTCTTACAACCTGAGGTACTAGCTACCTGTCTGTAATTTATGCACGCCTTGCTAGCAAATGGGCTGACGTAGAAATTTAGTTCAGCAGCTGACTTCTGGTTTGTGCAAGAAGCTAAAGTAAATGGAAACAGTTTCAGAAACACTGGCCAGCAGAAAAAACACCACATAAAACTTCCGTGAAAAAAGCCTGTTTGAGTATACTTCAGCATCTACTCATTTATTCCATCCTGAGGAGCGAGTTTCCACCTGTAGAGGTTGGATTTCTCCTCAAGTGTTCAGTTCCTGGCCTTCCAAAACCTCCTTACATTGCAGTATTCCAAATTTCAACTTCACAGCTATTTCCCCACACTGGGATCATGGAGTGCTACATGCTGAAAGTACTCAGCTTGACATTGTTCTATGGTTTGTCAAAAGACTTTCAAAGCACAGGAAAGAGCAGGAAGGATGGCCTCTGTGTTCTTCCCCCTCCCCACAAAAGACTGGGGTATTTAAGAACACTCCCAGAAGTCTGTCTCAGTAACTGTGTCACTTTTGTCTTGGCAGTTAGAGTGGAAAGACAAGTACTTGTACAATAGGTTTACTGACCTCATCCGTTTTAGGTTTCTTTGTGACATACTCATCATCTTCATAACCTTTCCTCTTCTTCCTAACACCCATCCAGAGAAAAAGTGAAATTTTTAGTTTTTTTCTAAATCAGAGTCTCCCTATTTGTCACAAAAAACAATATCAAAGCCTCAACTAGCAACTTGCTGGAAGTTCCTAGTGGGTACTAAAGTGAAAGCGGCAGAAAAGAAAAATCAGGAAGTCCTTTGCCATCCACATAAGTCTTAAGAAAACATAAACCCTTTACACAATTCTTGTTTTAATCATGTGACTTTAAAGCCCTTGATTGTCATTACATATGACATCAAGTGGCCAGATCTTAGAAGCCACCCAGGATTCCAGTTCGATGGTACAAAATAATCAGTATTACAGCTTGCAGTGCAAATTGGCACAAAAGGCCATATTTACATATTACTGAAAGCACTACTGAGTCTTGGTACTCAGCTTCGAGTAGAGACTCACATGGTAAGCATGTGAACAGACATCCTTCTGTGTACATTTAGATGTTTTCATTTTCAGTCACTCAGATCACCAAAAAATTATGTTTCTGTAGCAATAAAAAAGGTGAAAGTTTAAAACATCAAAGAGTAAGTATCTACTTACGGGTTTGTATTAAGTGAAAGCTCCAAGCTGTGACACTTCTCTAATTTCTGTTTTAGAGCAGCAACCTCCTCAGGCCTTGGCAGTTCATATTTCTTTATGAGATTTTTCATGCCTACAGTGGAAACAACACAGCACTAAGCACATTAAATAATTTCTACTCTACCTTGTTGTATTGTGTGTGTGTGGTGAGGTTTTGGTAGCGGGGGGAGTTACAGGGGTGGCTTCTGTGAGAAGCTGCTGGAAGCTTCCCCCATGTCCAACAGAGCCAATGCCAGCCAGCTCCAATACAGACCCGCCGCTGGCCAAGGCTGAGCCCATCAGCGATGGTGGCAGCACCTCTGGGAGAATGTATTTAAGAAGGGGGGGGGGGGGGGAAGTTGCACAACAAAAAACTGCAGCCGGAGAGAGGGGTAAGAACATGTGAAAGCAACAACCCTGCAGACCCCAAGGAGGGGAGGAGGTGATCTGGGCACTGGAGCAGAGATTCCCCTGCGGCCCATGGGGAAGACCCAGGGAGGTCCACAGGGCAGCAGGGGAAGAGTGATGAGTCCTGCCCCTGAGGAGGAAGGAGCAGCAGGGACAACATGTGATGAACTGACCCCAACCCACATTCCCTGTCCCCCTGTGCTGCTGGGCAAGGAGAAGATGGAGAAAATGGTGAGTGGAGTTGAGCCCAGGAAGGAGGGAGGGGTGGCAGAAGGTGTTTTAAGATTTGGTTCTATTTCTCATTACCCTACTACAACTGGATTGGTAATAAACTAAAGTCATATCCCCAAGTTGAGTCTGTTTTGCCCATCAGGGTAATCCATTGAGTGATCTCTCCCTATCCTTATCTCAACCGAGCCTTTTGTTATTTTTTCTCTCCCCTGTCCAGCTGAGGAGGGGAGTGATAGAGCAGCTTTGGTTGGCACCTGGCCTCCAGCCAGTCAACCCACCACACTCGTGAATTACACAAGTTTATCAGTCAGTAGTATGGCTTATCCCTCATAGGTAAGCTTGAGCCAACACTTTACCCTCTCTTCCCTCATTGTAACAGGAGCACAGTATACATTTTCAAGCAGCTTCTACTAGGAAAAAAAAACAACAAACCCCACCCTACACCAAAAAAATCAAAATGGTACACAGAGAAAAAGGAGAATCAAGAATTTCCAAGTCCACACCTCTGTGAGGTTTTGAAAGCATTCTATCTAGTTTTTAAACAGACTCAAAAAGGCAACAGGGAACATACTGCTAATAGTTGAGACAGAAAGCTTATCAAGTAAAATCTTTTTCAAGCATTAGACATTCAAAATATTAACTCCTCTCAAACTGCTTGCTTACATAACTTCTCATCCCACATAGCACTCAGTTTTCAGAGGATCAAAGACTGCATATGTAAGACTTAACTACCTTCTTACATCTGAGGATTAATTCTAAACAACATCAAGATACAGGAGAAGCTGAGCACAAAGTACTACACTGAAGCAAGTTTTTATCATTGTTGATTCTGGATTTCCTCAAGGTAAATTATAATAATACAGAGTTCATATTACTCTGCTAACAATCATCAAAATATACAGATATTTTTTTGCATTCAGCATTGTACTTCAGTCTTAAAAAAAGAAAAGATTGGTCCCAGTCTTGTTAAGAATGCAAATTTAATTTACAGCTACACTGCAAGAAACAAGATTTTTTCCTCTACCACCAGTTCTCTATAAAACTAGTAATTTACAGATGCTTCAAAATTTCCTTCCAGCCATCATATGTTTACAGAAGGGCTGCCTTTGGGCTAAAGCTACTGTCCAGAATAACGCAAGTGAAGAATAAGTGATCCCAGCATTCCCTTTGCATCTCAGCAATGAAAACCTGAAGACTGGATTTGTTAGCAGGAAGAGAAAGGGAAGAGCAGCTTAAGTTTTATAAATTCAATTTAAATTGAATTTGTAGACCCCGGTGACTTGTATTATGCATTCACTACTCAAGTCAGCTCAAAGGACTGCATTTTTTATGCTACCACTCTCCCATTTTAAATGTGTGCATTACCTTAAAGCATTAAATAACTGATTACTTACTGATTTTTTAATGAAATGAAAAGGCTGGGATAAGAAAAGGTAATATCAGTGTACTACATTCCCCATTATCTTAGCTAAACCATGCTAGCATTCTTGGTATTTTTAATATGTATATGTGTGTGCATATACATATACACTTCTTACACCAGCAAACCTAAACATCTTTTGAAACACCTTTAAAGCTGCAAAACAGAAGTAAAGAATAAATCCTGGCACATCACTGAACATTAATCATTTAGCTTAGAAAAGGTACCCTCTGGTGGTAGAAGTAGTTATGTGCAGGCTTTTGCCTGAAGCTGTAATTTAAGACACAGTGACTGAAAACCGTAATTTCATCCTGAGTTACAAAAAACATTATCTAGTTCCCAAAATAGATTTCTCACTTTTAAGTCAGTTGCTATCACTTAATTGACTTATGTTCTGAGAAGCATCAGGCCCTTTGCCTTTTAATCTCATTTGTTTGTATCATAGGAAGGTCTCGATGTTTTCTCCCCTTGCATCCACATGCAAGGTACTTCACTCTACTGCCCATGTTTTACTTACCTTACGTATGCCCTGAGGTGAAGAAAACCACTGGAAGCACACCTTTCTGCTTAAAGCTTTTGTTGTTTGGAAAAAGGTGTTTTTCTTCTTTTAGAGATACTGTTTATCATATTTTTCCAGTGTTTACTTACATTTCATGCCATCTAGTAGCTTGGCTAAGGATATTCGGTTTTCTTTCAGCATAAGACTTTCTGACAAATAACTGCAAAGATACAAGGAAGAATAAGTTCTTAAAGTGTCATAATTATTTGTGGCAGCTACCATTAGTTAATAAAACGTATACTATTTATTATCTACATCTGCTAGAGCTTTATGATTAGACTTAATAAGAACACTTCGGTTACATAAGTGCTATAACATGATAAAAAGCTTATCTGTCACTTGCAACGTTCTTCTTCCCTAAGAATGTGACAAAAGTATTCCCTGGCCGTGTAAAGAACCAAAGTTCCAACACTGCAGAATTAAACATTTGTAAATAAGTAAACCTCACTGAGTTAAGTCAACTTACGTTTAAGATTCTATGAAGTGTCATGCTAACATCACACTATTGCACAATATGACTGCAGGAAAAGCGAATACTACAGAAGAGTAGTCTTCAGACAGACCAACAGACAGCAAAGCTTGTAAGATGGGACTGCTGCTTTTGGCAGCTGAAAGCAAATCCTAAATGCTGTCTTGTAAAAGTCTGGCAGGTCCCTTCCTCTTCCCTCAGAGATTCAAACCTCCTTTTAGTAAGAACATTAATACATACACACATCACCTGGTTAAAACCCCAACACACAGGAGCAACAATCCTCACCAAGATCCACAACAACCAAATAGCTTTATCCCTTCCTGGGAAGGGCACTTATGGATAAATTACAAAAATCCAAAGAGTCCAAAGTATATCAATCTGTTCAGTCTGTGTTAACTTCAAACTTACTTCATAGACATACACAGCTGTATCACCTGCAGCTCCCAGACTGAGGCATCAGCCACCATGAAGACAGTAATTGCTATAAGCTGAGAGCGGCTCCGTTCGTTAGCATCACTGCTCTTGCAGAACTCAAACTTAAGAGTATTATTTAACCTTGTGCTGTTACCAGAACTGTTGGAGCCACTAATAGCCAGAGCACTGTGGCACCTCTTTTTTCCTGAAGCTCTTTTTCAAGACTGACCTATACATGGACATCATGGAAGCAACAGGTTTTCAAATCTTCCATGTTCCATCCCTCTTCTGCAGGCACACCTACTCACAGGTCCACAAGACCCGAGCTGCAGCATTAGCTTCTCTCATGTCCACCAGCTCAAACTCACATAAAACAACAAATGACAAGGTTACAGCAACTGTATAGTGCAGACAGGTGATGAAGACTTGAGTTCTTCATGAATACGCAAAGATAAAAGTTCACGTACCTTGATGCACACACTATCTGCAAATTATTGTAGTTCTTTTTGTAAGCATGCTTTTCTGAAATTTGGCACAAGTAGTGCAGAATATAAATTCAGGAATGAGATCAACAAGTTTCAAGTTATAGTCAGCACCTGAACGTTTTTACACTATTCTGAAAGGACAGTGAACCCTGTAGAGGATGCTCCCACACCATCTCGCTCTTTTAGAACAAGAGAGATTTGAGATTCATTTAGAGCAGGCAGAAGGAAAGCTTCTTTAAAAAGAACCGTTTGAATTTAGCATCAGCCCTTGTGCTTGCAAGCTTTACACTCTAGATACAAAATGCTCACACAGAGCATCACATGATTAAAACACTCCAGATAGAGCTACTTACAGCAACTACCTCACTTGCTTTTTGAGGAAGAGTATGTTTTGTCCTTAAAAAGGACCAAACCAAACAAACCATACATTTCAGCAACGATATCAAAGTGTTTGATAATGCCTTTGCAAACACCAGTGGCTAGACCACACAAAGGAAAGAAGGGACTGATTTCAAACAGCACTTTATCATTAGTCCATTTCCACAGAAAGTCAACAGTTGCACCAGCCGAATACACCACTTAGCTGCGCAGGCCTAGCAGCTGTCAGTTCAGTGTAATTTCATTTGACTCTGAAACCTTAGATACCTTAAAAATCTTACTTTTTTTTTTAAGTGATTCTTTAAGTGTTTCATACTCTTAGTTTCTACTGTATTTCCACCTTATTCACTCTAATCTTCAAGGTAAGTCTGAAAATCCTTTGCTGTTCTAATTAGGGCATAGTCATCAGTTTGAATTTTTTTTCCTTCTTCCAAAGGAATATAAAAAGCAGACACCAACTAATGGCATTTATCACCTACTTTTTGAAAATGGAAAAAAACCCCAAACCAGTACCGTCTCAGTTTTGAAACGTACTTAAAGAATATACCACAATGCTAACAATCAGTAAATACACACTTCTACTAGTTAAGAATGTCTAAACCAGAACAAATTTATACATGAAGCAAATAAACTGTTTAAATCATACCTATAGCAAAAAAAAGAGACTACCTTTCCATATTAATTCCTGCTCTTGAACCACTAGATAATATGGCAGTGAGAGCTATCTGAGAGGGAGGAAAGAGCAGGTATGCATCTGTCAGAGCCACTCGATTGAGGAAGTCATCGGCTGCTTTCCGCAAAACTTCAGGATTCTCCAGCATTGGATAGCGAGTCTAAAAAAATAAGTATTTAGGAAAGTAAGTAGCTGTTCCTCATCTTCTGGTTCATGAGCTCAGAACACACAGTTCAACAATATTTGGTAAAGCTAGAAAGTAGCAGGTCATCTTCTTATTCCAAAAATAATCTAAAGTGCTTAAAGACCACAACTAAACTGACTTCCTTTCAGATATTTGCCAGCCACTTTAGAAATGAGATCTTTTCAGATCACAGGCACAAAAGGAAATAAAGTTTTCTAATACAACCCACAACAGATTTATATTATGTTAGTATATAGAGTATGTAGCATATAAAAAAATACTACCTTCAAATCAATTAGAAATCCCTCAAAAGGCCTGTATGGATTGTGGACAATAAGATGGAAGTTCAGTTGCTGAATAAGCAGTAGTTCATATTCCAGTATTTGTTCAAGGGCTTTCTCCTGTCCAAGAGGGCTTTCTCGAAGGTTACCAACAAACTGTGCGCTGGACACATTAAATTCATCTACTTTACAGGCCAAAAACGCACATGTTAGCCTTGAGGAGGGAAAAAAAAGGCAAAGAATTCACATATGCAGCATCCATCTTTTTATCAAGAGTTCTGTTCAGAAAATTTTTATCATCAAAACACCATGTTCTGAACACAGCAAACTTTTCCAAATGGAAACTAAAAGTGACCATACTTTGTCTTTACTCATATTTAAGCTCTCAGATTTCCTTTCTCATTTTTTCAGGTCTTTACAGATATAAAGAGTATACCCACAATGTTCTGCTTGACAGAATAACTCAGGATGTGTTGATAACTCACATGATTATCCGAGGATGATACTCCATCACCGAGTTATTGAGGTAAAAGCGCTTGAAATACATGCTAGCTGTTCCCTAAATTAAAAAAGGAGGGAAAAGTAAGTATAGAAGCCAAAATGGATTAAAAAAAAAAAAAAAAAATTACGAAACAGAACAGGCAAGTTTGAATATATACTATAGACATACAGGACACACTAAGGCACTAAGATGCACACAATGCAATTAATGTCATTAAATATTTCGAAGTCTAATACATTTATGCCTGCAAGAGCCTTGCAAAATGGCAGCTTGATTACCTCTTCCTCCATTTTTAGACATATTTAGGAAGACAATGCTCAAAAAGCCTAACATATCTTCATGAGAAAAATCTGGTATTTAAATGAAACTTAAAAACCAAAGACTGAAAAAATTATCCTGAAAGTTGTGAGTAATCCCAGCCAAGACACGTGCCTTTTCAGATCAGTAAATTTCCCAACATGTTTAACATTTATGCTTCTCTGTGTGTCTAGAAGCACTGCAGTCAATGCCAAATTTCCAAGCTGATCTGAACGCCATAGGCATGAAAGCAGATGTTTTCCAAAACCATTACTTGGTGAGTCTGATCCAGCACACATACTCTACAGGGGCGACTTCTGAAATATAAGGTCTAGCTCCACAGAGCATGTAATCACAGCCTACTGCTATGTGTCAAACGCATCTTCAGACAAGACACTCTTCATCTTTGTTATTCACCACACCTGCCAGAAAACAGGAGGACTGACAGGGGGCAATATAGGTTATACATCTTAATGGCTAGGTAACAAAAGAAGCACAATTTCATTCCCTGCTTCAGCTGTAAGTCCCCACTCTCTCTCTTCTGAAATGCACTCTTCTGCTTTCAAGATAAGTCAGTTCAGAGATAAGGTTGGGTTTTGTTTTGGTTTTTTTTTTTTTCCTTTGTAGGTTAGTTTACAGCCAGTACTGATGCTTGAGCCAGCTTACTTTGTGGTCAGACAAGCACCAATGCTTGAGAAACAACTGGACAACAGCCCAACTTTGGGGCTGCCTCCTTTAGCTACAGCGGGATCATTTCATTGTATCCTCCAGTCCGCGTATTGTTAGGTTTGCTTCTCCTCTTTGCTTAAAGGAGAGGAACGAAAACAGCAGTCATCCAGGCAAGCGTTAACAGCCACAAGAAACGGATGAAACTGAGAAATAACCCTCTGTTTTTGAAACAGCTGCACAGCCCAGAGAACAGAAAGAGATAAAAAGAGGTCTGAAACACAAACTGCGGCACTGGAAGACAAAAAAAAACTTGAAAGCCATCTACGCTCCCAAGAACAAGACAAGCAAGCAGCAAGCGAAGCAACAAGAGTCATGGCGGGGGGGGGTAAGGCCTGGAGCTCCGTCACCCACCACACCGCAGACCCTCAGCGGACCAAAGCCGCACCGAGCAGGCACCGCTGCTTACCACCACGGATCTCGGCATGGCAGGCTTGAAGACGGCGCAGAACTCCAGCAGCCTCTTCTCGTAGTACTTGCATATCGCCAGCTCCTCCTGGGGCTCCAGAAGGACAGGGTCGGTCTGCTGGACCTGGAAGGGGAGCGAAGCTGAGCCTGACTGAGGGGCTGCGCTCCGGCACGAACGCCTTCCCTCCCCCCCGCTTCTCCTCCTCCTCCTCCCCTCAGAGGCGCAGGGAGCGCCGGCCGGGAGGAGGCCGCGGTACCTCTCCCCGCCACCCCCCCAACTCCCCTCAGGCTCCCGCACCTTCCCGCTCGTCACCGCTTTTCCGCGGAACTTGCGGTTGGCCTCGGCCCGGCACCGCGCCAGCTCCTCCTCGCCGCGGAAAGTCCAGTGCCGCCGCTGCGTGCTGCTGTGGTACATGACGGCCGAGGAGGAGGAAGGAGGAGGAGGAAGAACGAGGAGGAGGATGGCGGCGCCCGCGCTTTGTGGCAGCTCGCTTCACGGCGTGCGCGGGGCCTGCCGGGAGTTGTAGTTTTGGCGGGAGGGCCCAAGGAGGCGGCGGGGAGCTGACTGAGGGCTGCCTGGGGCGGGCGTCCGCGGGGGAGGCGGGCAGCCGTGGGCTGAGGGAGCTGGGAGGGCGGGAGGCAGCGCTGAGGGGCGGGGGTGTGAAGGTAAGGAGCCCTGCGGGAGGCGACGGGAAAGGCTCTGGCCGCCGCTGGGGGCAGGGAGCAGCGGGAGTAGGCCGGAGCGAGGGACTTCTCCTGGGAGGCCGAGCTGCGAAACACCCGCACAGAGCCGCCGTTCGTCTGTCACGCCGGGTCGTCTCATGAAGTAAAAAGTCGAGCTTGTACGAGTAAGGGAGGTGGGATGGGGCCCGGGGGGGGGAACGCGGTGGAATGCGTTACAGCGTAGGAAACCCTGACAACGAGGAGTACTTTTTTTGGTGGGGTTTTTTTTTCCCCTCGTGAAAATGGTGTAGCAAGAGGACTTGTTGCCCGGCACGAAAGCTCTGCGTGGCGTGGAGAGCCCTGGCGGTGCCAACAGGGACAAAACCTCCGCTCCCAAAATCCTCTGGGGAGCACCGTGGCCGGCCCTGTCCACGGGGGGTGCGGAGGGTTTAGCTGACAGTGGTCCCGGGTATGTGGGGTTACAATAATGCATGGCTGTAAAACGCTGCTTCACCTTTTTTTTTCAGGCTTTTTAAAAATAGCGCGAAGCATGCTGACATGAAAAAAAGTAATTCACTGTTCAGTTTCCACCCATGTAGCTATGAAACCATGTAATTTGTCAACATCAAATAGTAATACTGTTAGGAGAAAAAAGTAAGCAGGGAATCCTTATGTTACACCAAACAAAATCAATCTTGGTGGGTTTTCAAAGAAATATGTGAGAAAAAACAGTCCTCTAGCCGCTCTTCTAGTCGGTAGTCCTGTCTCGTGTCAGGGTTGATTCAGTTATTGTTCATCATGTCCCGCAAGTTGATGTATGGTTTCCATGAATGTCGCTATGAAGGGGATTTAACAACTTGTCGCGGTAGCTTGTCCCATCACTTCAACAGTGGTGTGGTTCCCCCAGTAATTTGCATATTGTCCCTGTTGCCACTTTCATTTTTGATAATTATTCCACTTCTTTTATATAGGCAGGCCAATGGCATTGACATTTAGATACAGACACTTGAGTTTCTATTCAGTCTTTTTTTCTAAACAGCACATACCCAGCTGTCAGTACTTTCTTTATACCGGTCTTACCTTGCAAACCTTTTGCCATTCTTATTTCTTACTTTTTTTCCCACTATTGTTTAAAAGAGAAAGTTAAAAAATGAGTTACCAGATGACTGTGGTTCTGGCCACACATTCTGCTTCTGCCACAGTGTGGGTTGACCCCATCAAACTGATGTCATTGTGTGTGTTTTCCTCATCTCACGTTCTTTACAGGTGCCTCAGTTTGAATCCAAGGGGCTAATTCTGTTCTCATTCAAATCAATGACACAATTCCTAGAAATTTTAGAGAGTTATATTTCATTTTTCCCTGAGTATAAGGATAATCAAATTCCTATTATTATTATTATTAATTATTATTATGCCTAACTGCAGATACTAACTAGCCTAAAACCATGGTGGTGATACATTCAAAGGGTTAACCTTGTTGATGGTCCTGGAGAGGATTAAAAGCCTTAGAGGGGAAAACACATCAATTTATTACCACATGATTTTAGTATTTGCTGTATTTAATGCTACTGAGGATTTGTCAGTAGTCCCAAATTTAATGTTTGAAATACTGTGTTTTAGTCCTCACTTTGTTGAATATATGAATATAATATCATAGGGACTTCTACTTGACTTTGCAGTGTTTGACTATCAATTTTCCTAACACTGAAGCTAGTTAAAATCAGATTCTTGCCTTTCTTGCTTATGCTGTGTAGTACTTTATTTTTTATTTGGTCTTACTGATACCAGTGAGATTATCTTGTTGAAGGAGCACTATTCTGTATTGGCAAATGTACTGGTCATTCAAACCAGTACAAAATGTATTTGTATATAGCTATAATTCACTTACATTGAATGTGCAATATAGGGACATAAGTGTTAGGATTCTCAGCAAAACCACAGACTTTAAATAAGCGAAAAAGGACCAAAACCAACAGTTTGCAATTCCTGAGCTTTGTATTTTTTAAATATTAAGGAAAACCTTTTGCATTTAATAATGTACAACTTCAAAAGCGTATTAAATGTACAGTGTCAAAGAAATCACAAATCATGGGACCAAAGCTTAAATAAGCTGAGGCAGAGATGTTTGTTTATTCTTAAATTAAAGGCATCACATTCATTCAGCAGTGAGGGCTGAGTTCCTTCAGGGCGATCAGAATTGTATGCTCCTTTTGATACCGTGCAGGGCATCTGTTGAAGTCAGTGGAAGATTTGCCTGAAGACCAAGAGCCAAAGCTGGCTTTTATGGAGGAGAGTGGGTTTTTTTGCTTCTTCACTGACATGTCCTGAATCATTCATGGAGAAAGTTCTGTTGCTTCCATCCCTTGTCTCTTACTTTTCCTTCTCTATTTCTCCCTTCCCCTTCCTGACCTTGCCTTGGTGTTCTTGACCTTCCTTTTTAATTTCTTCACAACTCCATTCTTCCCACCCACTTCATTCCCAATATGTCATCTCATATGAATATAATTAAATTATTTATACTGATGCTGAAAAGTCATCACTGGATTTCTGGACTGATGGTACTCCGAAGTTAAGAAGAAACTGAGGATGTGGACCTCTGAGTCATTCACTGCAACTGTCTTCATATTCAGAAAGCACTGTTGTGGCATGTTTGCAAAGATTTCTTTGGAACCAACTGCACTTGAAATTTACTTTAAAAGTGAGAGCACTTAGACACTGCAGAATAAGCAGATTTCTTGAAGGCCACATAAATAAGACAAGTAGGCCACTTCCAGCCTAGAAGATGTGTGTTGAACACCTCTGGGTTAGGTTTTTCAGCATTTCAAACACTTTCTTTAAGGTTTACAATCATGGAAAGCCAAGATAGTATGTGGATCAGTAATTTTGTGTGTAGTTAGTCCAGGCAGATACCACTTTTGGAAATAAATCCAAGCTACAACATGAGATCCAGGTCTGGACCTGAATTGTACCAGAATGTAGTGCTCGGAGCTGGGGCTTTGGTTCACTTTAACATAAAGGAAAAAAGTTGTTACAAAGGTAAGGTTTGATGTGAACTCCCCTAAATTTCAGTGTTATTTGCTGCTGGAGTTCTTTCCGAGACCTTACTTCAAATTGCTATGTGATTGCATGGTGATTGGAAAGGATAAAGATAGGTTGCTTTTATTAAAGATCTGTCAGTTGTGTTGACCCTGCAGGTACAGCCTGCAGAGATCTATGAGCTCTCTTTCCTGTCCTAAGGCATAAAAGTACTGAAAATTAAATTTACTTTATGTGATTACTTCATGTGCTTCTGGCCATGGCATTCTAAGAAGCCTTTACATGTGAGCACCTCGTATATGAAAGCACGGTGTGCCAGTCTCATCCTTTTCCCCGTGCTTCTGCCATGCTGTGATGTTGTCTCTCGGTGAGGCAGTGGGAAGCCAGACAGATGTGGAGCACACAAGGATTTCGGAGGATATAGTTACCCTGGCAACAATGGCCACGTGGAAGCAGACAAAACTACTTCTGCTCTCATCGTGAGTTTTTGCCCTCTGGTCTAAATGCCGCAGATAATGGAGTTGAATGCTATGCATCTGATTCTGAATCTTTAGTACCTGATGGAATTACAGCAAGCCACAGGAGCTGGAAGCGTCTGAAAATTGACAAATGGCCTTTAGACCACAATAAGAAAAGTTCTCTTTTTCCTGTGAAGAAGTCACTGCTTTCACTATGTTGTTGAGACAAAGCGGACTGAGAGACAAGGTTGAGAATTCATTATCTCTTCTACAGATCATAACAGTGACATGACCAGTAGCAATTATAATGGAGGAAAGATATTCTTTATATCTTTAAATAAATGAAATAAAATTATGTAGAGATGAGAAACTGCTCAATGCTGACAGTGGACCCAGGGGAATCAAAACTCCTTTCTTAAATGCGTATAGTTAATAGAGTTTGGCAGTTTGTATTTTATAGTTTGTGATATTTACTCTTTTTACATTGTTCCTTATTACCTATGTCATCTGTATGTTGTGTGGGAATTGCATAATTTCTATTCATAGCTGTGTTCATAGATGAAAATAGACTTCTAAATTAAAATATTTTCCCGTATTTGTGGTTTTCTGTCTCATCTTACCCAGAGTCCTTTACTGAGAGACTAACCTGACCTGTCCTGTATAGTTGCTTGAACGACTTGATAGTAAAGATCCTCATTTTCTCTACTACTTTAGAGATGTGTTGTGTTGCTTGTTTTCTTGGCTTTCTCCCTCCTTCCTCCTTCTCTTGCATCTTTTTTATTAAAGGGCAGGTGTTTCTGCAAGGGAGAAGGGAGGTGAGATGACTGTCTTTCTACACCGCCCTTTCACTGGAAATAAGACACTTATTAGCCATTGGTCTTTTTTTTTTTCTCTTAAGATGAAGAAAGGGGAATAGAAGTATAACAAGATTTGTAAAATTCAGGACAAGAAATTAAGATATTTGCTCACACCCAGCCCCTCATGGTCCATGAAATAGCAAGGATTAAATAATTTTTTCTCTTCTCCATCTTTGCCATAAGCGTGTTTTAAGTGGGATGTTCTCCCTGTTTCGCTTGGTCACGGTGCCAGAAGAGACAATACCATTTTGAGCAATGGATGGTCCCACGTGCTGGTGCACTATGTCATGTACATTGCCACGTCAGCACCTCCCGTATGCCTCATGGTCTACAGCATTCTGAAAGTTGTTCTTTGCTGGACTTACGGAAGTAGCTCTTCACAGAGCTCAGTGTTGTATAAGTCGGTTTAGCTGGTTTTTTCTTCCATTTAACTTCTTTATTGCATTAAATTTGGCAAGAAAACATTTTCTTCTTGTCTGTAGGATATGCTGAAATGAAGGAACTGGATCCCTGTTAAACTAAAGTGCCTGAAATAACTGTAACATAAAGGAATCTGATGAAGGCTGGCAAATGCTTTTTTAGCTTCATTGTAAAGATATAAAGAAAACGAATGAGGAATTTGAGAAATAGATGCACCAAAATTGTCAAGCAAATTGGATAATATGAAACCTCATATATATAAAGTACTGTTCTGACCCATTAGTCAAAATACACTATGAGCTTAAGCCCATCAGGGAGCAATTTTCTGAGGGCTAAATAACTGCTAGCTGCACGTATGAGGATTCCTGGCCTGATAACCACTGACCTGAGAACATAAGAGGTTGCAAGTAATGGTATAGATCTTCCTTTTTGTTACTCAAAAGCAACTTCCATGCTGGAATAGGGCTTGGGTTGCAGAGATGGGGTGCCTGACTTCTGGAAATCCCTTTGCAAATCTTGAAATTTCACTGTACTGCCTCATGTTCACTGTCACCTTTAGTACTGGCAAGCTCTTCTCTGGGGACAAAGAGGAGTAGAGATTTAAGGGTGCGAGTGGGGCAGAGGGCTTCAGCAGCCTGGACCCTGACATGCCTTGAGAACCCTTGGGTTGCAGTGAATATTTTGGAATAGATTCTCCTCAAACTAGACTTTTCATAGGAAAGAAATCCTTATCTTTCCCAACAGACTGATTGAGAAGAAATATTATTAGAAATATAAGTGGTTCCCAAGAGTACTTACAATTTGGCCATGGAGAAAGAGATAAGTTGGTTGCATGTCTGAATGGCCTTGAATTGCTTGTAGGGCATTATGATGATCACAGACACTAGTCTCTCAAATATTTTCTCTTCTCCTTTATATTAAATAATTAGCAGTTTCAGAATTATTTCTACAAAAACATCTAACATATTCCATATGTTCAGAAAAGGCGGTGTCAAATTAGTTGTCCTATTATTTCCTTGAACATATGCCCTAACATGTGGGATAGGAATACTTTGTGATGTGTGGAAAGCCAGTTTACCACTTGGGATTGACTATGTTCACTCCTGTTTTCTTGTTAACAGGAACAATGAAATTATTTTAATTATCACAATAATGATTTGTGATCAAAAAAGGGAATAACCCATTAGTGGGGTTGAGTAGGCTTCTTTATCAGTCTGTTCTGCATCTTGTATGCTCCAGTAGTTTCACCTTGATGCTGTAGTAAGGGTACAAATATTACATTTGCAGAAAACTGCAGCCTGGGATGCTCTGCAAATGCATTGGAAAAGAGGATTAGGTTTAAAGTGATTTTGAGAACATTTTGTGCAAGTGCAAAATATGGTTATGCAGAGTCAGCTGCACAAATATGTGATGCAAAACATCTGGCTAGATAGTTATTCCTTGGTGGGATAGCTATACCTTGGAAAAGGTGGATATGAACTAATGTCAGGCTGCTGCAAATGGCTGTGTCATTATTAATATTACATTTTTGCTCTGCCTAGCACAGGTAAGGCTGGACCTGTTCCCTGTTTGGGGCACTCCCAATAAAAAAGTGTGGGCTGCTTTAAAAGTCTGAAAGAAAGAAATAAGAAAAGCTGAAAATTCTGATAGTCTGGTAAAGATGGGAGTTCTCTAAAGTAAATAGAAAAGAAATATGAGGAGAAAAATTGTGATAGACTTCTGTCATGACAATTGCATGTCTTTGAAGGAAAGGGCATTGGGCTGAAACGGAAGAAAGGAGAACAGAGTTTAGGTGTTAGCAAAAACAGGTTTGCTGTAGAAGAGATGTTCCCTTGCAAGGTGACAGAGGGCTGAGGTGTCTTGAGGCTGACAAGTTCTTCCAATAATAGGAGATAGTCATAAATTAACTCTAAGCGTGTAATGTATAACTGCTTATTTATAGGAGGAAAAGTGTCACCTACAAGAAAATTTTTCCCAGTAAAATCAGGTGTCAGGCCAATAAAGGCAACCGCTTTCTATTTGTTCAAAACCAGTATCAGATCTCATCAGTAAGTTCTGGATAGGAGTTACCACTTCTGGCAGGCCACAAATTTTGTGCCTAAAGAGCCTCATTTATTACTGGAAAGTAACTTGAAAGTGATCATAAAAAGGATTCTCGGGGGAAAAATATTACAGGTGTCATACTGAAGCCACCCCCAAAACTGTGGGGAATATGACCCATTCTTTATGTGACATAGCTTAATTGGTAGAGCAGGTTGTTCTTCATCTCAGCTGTGGTTCAGAACCAGTCCTCATTTTCATTTACAAAAAAAAGTCATGTTGCTGAATCAAAGAATAGAAACAGCAGGAATTTTTTGTAGAGCTATTTACAGTGGCACAGCAGTCTCAGTGCTGCTAGTGTAAACCGCTGTGGTACTCATGCAAAGCGGTAAAAGGAAAATGATGATGACAGAGAACTTGCACAGCTGAAGATCTTTTTATTCTCACAATAATGTGTTGCTCTTTTCTCTGAAGGAAAACATATCATTCACAAGATTCCATCATTTTTCAATCTGCTGATAGGTATATTATTTTCGATAAATTAAATATAAAACCCTATTGAATTTATTCTTCTTCTTTATTACTTCTGAAGTAATATTTCTGAGAGGTGAGCAGTGTCATCAAATCCAGCAAGAAAAGATTTGGAGATCAGTTTATGCTTGGAGAAGCCCCTCTGAACCCGTTATTCCCTGAGTGCTTTTGGATGTTATCTTCAAGATTCGTATTTCCAAAATACTTCTCAGCTTATTATGTGATGTGTTTCAATTAAAAGAGCTGTAAGTTGTTGACTCTACTGGAAATTACAAGCACAGAGCAGATACACATCTCCAAGTTAACCCTCTTGAACATTTTCTTTTAAGAAAAAAAAGGCATTGCTATTCTGGGGTGTGTCCAGGGATATATTTCAGTTTATTTTTCCTCCCATCACACAGTGAATTCAATAATTAAAGCAGAGAAATTGCACACAACTGGTTTTCCTTCTCTCGCATCTTCCTGACTTAAATCTGTAAATTCAAGATGGTGACAAAAATGTGACAAAGGCTGCAGTATGTGGACCTTTCTGTTAGCTATACAAACCGTGTCAAGCTAGAGCAGTTTAGTTTTCTGAGGTATATTCTAAGTGACCATAGTGTAGAAGGATTAGACAGATAAAGAGAAGTAAAGAGAGAGGTCAGAACCCTAACCAGTCCATCCTAATTCTTCTTTTTAAATGCTGCTCAGCTGTTGCGCATGTGTAAAGCAGCATTGGAAAGCAGAACAGGACCAGTGCTTGTTATCAGGGGTGACTGTAAAATTGTGCCACAAAAATACTTAGTCTCTGGGTGCTGGGAACATCTTCTCTGTCTGTAGCTCTCATTTACTGCTCACAACATCCCATTAAGAACAGTTACTTTATTAGCCAAAGTACTGTACACTTTCTGTGCGCTGCATACTGAAAGCATCCAGTGACAAAATGTCTAAATGTAGCCTGGCAGGCATCTTCCTGTGCTGCTACAGAGGTTAGAGAAGTAAGACTTCTGTAATACATAGATCCTATGGAATGTTGTTATACAGAGTACCTAAAATTTGTGACTAATTGACTTCTACTACCCATCTGAATCCATCCATGCAACAATTCTGATTCTTACAGTGTTACACTGTATTCATTTTCCTCCTCTTATAACAAAGGTGTAAGGGTTGTTTGGCATTTTTTTTTAATAAGGAAAGAATAGATATATTTAATTATAAAGTATTTTACACATTATGCAACACCTTTTATCGGATGATTTCAGAATGCCTTTCAAAAAATTATTTATGGTTCCATCACAGCCCTGAGCCATATCCTGGGAGCTTTATGGTTGCCATTCATAAACCTCATTCATAAGTTTCTCCATCTTAAACTTGGTAGATTGTTTGGACCCAGTATTCTGAGTAGAAGGTAGTCATAGAATATATTGTCCTAGAAGTCATTAACACACTTTTCAGTCTACACGTATTCATGGTCATGTTAAGTATATTGGGTTTTGTAGCAGCACAGTTCATTAGCTTAAGCAGATCTTCTCCTTCACCCTTAGCCCACAATTTGTCAGGCTCAACATTTTTAGTGTCCTGTAAGACAGACTTTCTATTTCTCAGGTCATGCAAACATACTTTCTTTTCACTGAGTCCAGTTCAAATTTGTTTTGATCAGAACTGTATGTCCTGGCAAACATCTTATCATTGCTTTGGGTAATGGCATTAACACTTCCCTGTCTGTGCTAGGAGTATTCCTGATACGTATTTAGATTTTTTTTATTTTTTCTTCTTCTTTTTTTTGTTGGGGGGTGAGGGCTGTTGTTATGGCTTCATTATGTCACAGTCATCCTATGATCAACAAAGGCCTCAAGTGTTGGTTTTGGACTTTGCTTTTGTCTCTTATCGTTTTCAATGTGAACTCAAAATTCCTAGCACAAATTCTGGTTAACAGTGAAACATATGACTTTGTATTTCAAGCTATTAAATGTCATCCTTCCTGTCTTATTCTCTCCCTCAAGGTCACCTGGTTATTCCTGTACGATATTCTGACCCTCTTCAACCTCAACAATGTAACGTCATCCACCTTAGGTGCTAGGTTAAGAAGCTTCATTTTCTCAGACAAATCATGTTAATCATCTCAGACAAGAGATGTTAAAGAACATGTAAGGTGAAATCCCACTCTGGACTGTCTTTTTAAAAATCCTTTCTGATTTCCTCCATTGTCTGTGAACTGATATTAAATCATTGTAATTCTTATGCCGAATGATGTGAATATTCCTCTTCACACTCTAAACCTGTGTCCTTAGCAAGTGTGCTTGACATGCTCTGATTTTTTTGTGACAAGGTCACTAATGGAAATATTAGAAAAGATTAATCCTAAGGAAGTCCACTAATAAATTCATTTCTGACACCCTTTTGTTACTAATCTATGGTTCATTAACTATCTTGGTATTAATCCTCATCTTTTCCATTTTAAGCTCCCATTTGATATCATATCAAATGCTTTACTGAGAAAGAGGTGCTTCACTGGGATCAATTCCTTTGTCTCAGTAACTGATTATTAGGGGAGGAGGTTATTTCACTGTAATATATATTAGATAATCTTATGTTGCATTTTATCCACTTGCCTTCCAGAGGATATAATACATGCACACATATTTTCATAAGTATTTGTGCTAACCTTTCTGTCCTCTTGTCAGGAAGCCTCAGGTTTCTGTCCTTGTCTCAGTAGATTAATTAAAAAAAAATCCTTGCAGCTGAACTTTAAGTTTTATATATCAGTTCTTTTGGGAAAGAGATATATGCAAATTTTAGCATGTAAAGTTATTTTAATTTTACGTCTATTCTATAAGTAGTATCTACTTTCCTGTCTTCGTTCTCATGCTAGACCTCATCAATCTTACTGAAAACTCAAGACTTGTTTAGATTTGGGGTCATACTTAAACTGCCTTCAGTTTCTTTCCCATCTCAAACTTGTATTTGCCTTCATGTAAAATGAGGAAATCTTGAGAAATTTCAGTGGACAGGAAAAATGGTGGATATGCATCTGCATGAGATCATGCTAGTCATGAGATCTAGGATGTCGAGATCTGGTTTACTTCCCTGCTAAGAAAACTTCCTGTAGAGAATGTCTTTCTAAAACTATGTTATAGTACAGGTTTAGCAATTACTTAGACAAGATAGTGCCACAGGCTGAACTATATTCCTAAGAATTTTCTTTTTTAGAAGTGCATGACATCACTAGCAATGATAATGTCAAGAAGGTAATTGCCGGGTCATTTGCTATTTCATTTGCAGTTGCATTTGGTATTTGCAGTGACTGTCCCTATGGATGCCCAGATCAAACAACAGTTGAGAAATTCACAAGTATTAATGAGTTTATCCTCAAAACACTGCAATAAAATTGGGATCTGTTACATCTTTCTATATTAGATAGGAACTAAAGCACTAAGACATGATCATTGAATGGTTTATCCAAGGTCATGTAAAAATCTGTAGATGGTTTCAAGAATTGACCTTAAACTCTGTCCTGTGCGTTAACCCATAGATAATACTTGCTCCATAATCTAAGTAAACAAATAGAACAAAGAGGTATGACACAGACATTTCAGTGTTTGCTAAATTAAAAAAGAAAGTGACATAAATGATAGGGAAATAAAAATGTATGTTATAGATAAGGAGCAAAAACCAATGTAAACCTCTAAAAACTAACCAATGATAGCATTTCTTTAGATAGACTAAGTGCAGAAATGGTAAAACGCAATTCTACCTTGATTGTCTGTGTAAATATTTTGGGCTAAATATCCTTTAGTTGCGGGAGGTATGGAAAAGCAGAAATTCTTATTCTTTATTGTTCCTACAAAGTGGCACCAAATCAAAACTAGTCTAGGAAAAATAATTAAGTATAATAATATAGATACTCCATGGCATTTTTCTAGCTTACACAAATGGATCTAAAGTTTTTTAATAGGTAGTCAGTGACTGCAAAATGTGTGCCATCTCAAAACTACTGATCAGGGCAACAGGAAGCATTACAATTTCTACAACTGAGTTTCATCAGTTTCTAGCTGATATATTTGTCTATAGGTTTTACATAAGTGACATTCTACAGTATTTTCTTAGCAGGCAGAGCTAAATGAGACTTTGCATCTCATGCCAGAGAACAATAAACTATTATTAATATACATAATTTTTTAATGTATATGACAACAGTGATAATGAGTAACCTTGTATTTCCTACATATTTGGTTTTGCCTGTTTGTCAGAGCTTTTGAATTGCTGCTTAAAATTAGGACCAAGCAACTAAAAATGTGTATTATAATGTTTGTACAGCATGTATTACTATTCTCTAGTAGTATACATTTCAGTAGAGTAGTGCTGCCATACATCACGTGCTAAACTATGATAATACAAGTGTAGCAAACTATAAAAGCAATGAGAGGTGATGAGCTATTCACTATGCTCTCAACTGTGTTTAGTAACAGGTATTAATAATTTTTAATAAAGGCCATAGTTGCACTCGGTACTGGGCATGCAGAATGAAGGCTGTCCCCGCCCAGAAGAACTCTCATCCTAAAAAGGTTTGCATCACTACATCACTGGCACTTCCACTACTAAACCTAGGGTTGTAAAGACCTTGCTTTGAGATCCATCTTTGCGTCTGACAGTTCTTCCTTTCTGACGGCCAAGTCTGTACATAAGGGGCATAAAACTAGGATGGTGCAGCTGTACAAGGACAATACTACAAAAGGAAAAAATACAGTAGGAAAGTAGGGGTTTGTGTCTCAGCAGTTTTACAGACTGTTTGATAAAGTGTACATTTGTTCTGGGAGCAGGAGAGCTAGGTGAGGAAGGAAAGGCTAATCCTGTCAAGTCACATCGTGTGGAAATTCAGATTTATAACCCCATCATTTAGATAAAGACTACATCTGATCTTGAGAGACATTGTATAGCTGGAAAAAAATGGTACGTAAAAGAGTGGTTTACTCAAAACTGTACTCTCTAGTTACTTCAAGACCCATCCTTTCCAACTTCAAAAATAACATGCCTTTCCCGCTTTGGTTTCCCATAACATGCAAGGAATATATACAATTCAGTAACTCAGAGAATTAAGTCATGAAAAATTGAATTTGGGCTCTTACTCTTCCGATTTCTTTGTGTATTTTGCATATAGAGGATAATGTTTTTTCTGTTTTCAAAAACACATTATACAAACCTCCAATTGCACAATTTCTTTCACACAGGCAACTAACTGATCCTCATGGCTGACCTCTTAGACACTGAACATTTTGGGCACAGCAGGTATTGTGACCACTGTGTAGGTATATGCACTGTTATAGGGTTAATTTTTTTCAGTGATTATGATTTTCTTGGTAACAATTATCATTACCAAGGGTGTTGGAAGGAAGGAACAATTACTGAATGAAAAAATGCTTTTTAAGGATACTAACATTTCTGTAAACAGGTAGCAAAATTCTAGTGAGAAAAAAACTATTCATTGAGGCAAAGGAAAAGCTTCAGTGGTAGTGCTGTATTTTTTATTTTCCTAAGATTTTATTGCAGTGGTTTTTACCATTTTCACATATTTTTCTCAGGTCACTTAAGCTTCTTTAGTATTAGATAGCAATGAAAAATTAGTATGCCTCTGCTGGCACATTGCTTGTTGCCTTGAGCACGAATCTTACCCAGGGAGTTGCTGTAGGATGGTAACATTAGGATCTCTCCAAAACCCAAGCCTGGGAGCTGGACAGACAGACAGATTTGAAGCTGCAATCTCATTCTTGTGCTTTCTGCTGCTTTTTGGCCACTAAATTTTTGCATTTCATCCAGGTGGGTTTATTTCCCTTTATGTAGTTGTAAGGAATCATGTAGGCAGTATTTAGGCTTATAAGAACATGTGCAAACTATACCAAAGCAGAAGTAACACAACTCTTCCCAGCGCTGAATTAATCTTCGTGCTTCTGCTGTCCAAGAGAGTGATACACTGTACGCCTCAGGTGCAGGTCAGCCCAATGCCTCATCCCTGGCAATGCAGGAACCACTGAATGGTCAAGGAAGTAAATCAGATTTTCTCATTTAATGCACACACATTAAGACACCAGTTTCAAGAATAATTATAGCAAAACCTTATACTATTCAATGTATTTCTCTTTGCCTGTTGTTTACAAATGAATATTTGAAAGACGGATTGTTATGACCTGTGTGCAGATTGCACAAATGAAAGTATTTCACAAATAAAAGAGTATTTTTCCCTTGAAAGCCTAGAAGATGGTTTTACTGTATAGAGGTTAATACCAGTATGTAATGTAAAACTCTCTGCAACCCTGGAACTTCCACAGGTATTTTTTTCCTTTTCATTTTATTGAATGTCCTACAACTACTTTCTATTGTACAGTCTGCAGCTCAGCAGGCAGAAGAAATGTAAAGCAATAGCTAGTAGGTTTTGCCTTTGAATAGAAAGAAAGGTGATGGTACTGTATGTAGATAGGTGGCACTCATCACTTTTGTCTTAGGAACCTCCTTCTGCAAGTTGTGATCTCTGGAAAACTTCATTCAAGAAACAGCAATATTGGCAATACAAAGAAAGTTAAGAAAATAAGAATTAAGTAGAATGCTTTAATTTTGTTCGACATTAAGGTTTCTTACCTAAATCTTTATCCCACTTACCTTTCTTCCCAGGCATTTTTTCTGGAAAGAAGATTTCTGTGTCTGTAAGGATGTGTCTGGATGAAATCCAAATGGGATTTCATCACTGTCACACCCTGTCTTCTGAAAAGTACTTTTTGTAAGGTCTTAAAAGGCTATCGATGCCTGTTGCTGTGAGATCTCTACTCCGTGCAAGGTGCACTAGCTGCAGATACATCTGGTGCTGGTGCATGCAGATTGGTTAAGCTTAGGTTTAGTATTGTATTCTGGAGCCATGAGAGTGATTTCAGAGCCAAGGCTGTTTAATAATTTCTGTTATAACCCTGAGTTCGTCTGCCTAGCTGTTTTGGCGCAGGGGAGGGGGGGAAGAGAAGATCTGAAAGTAGTAGCAGGAAGGGAAACTATTTTCTAGCTGAAATTTACTTTTGATTACTTCAGCACTGGGTATTTTTTCGTTGTTTGCTGTGATTTTTGTCAATTGGACACAAAAATTGTGGTTGAGCAACTGAATTTCAGAGAAGATGGGAAGCAGACAAAGTATAGTGGCAAAAATTTATAGCATAGTGTTCACAGAGAGCTTTCCTTTCTTCAAAACAGGATCTTTAGAAAGAAATGGAAATCAGTAAGGCTTCTGTTGGGATCATACCTACCTTTTAAGATGAGATTTTGAAAGAGGGAAAGATAGTACTTTCATCTTTTTACTCTGGAAATTTTTTTTTTTTTTTTTAATGTGGGTCTTCTGTATGAGGGGTGATAGGCTTGTTTTGCTTGCCTTTGCACAAGCATAATGATTCTGGCAAGAAGGATTGTTTTGATTTCATTTTCTTTCTCTGTATTCAGCACCTATTTGACATTCTCTTTTCCAAGCCCTTTTTTTATTGTACTTGTTTGCCCTGGGAACATGGATTTCCCCTTTAAATACTTAGCATGTGATAGCATATAGTACCTGTTAAAAATATGGTATTTCTTATGCATTTTTTAAAATGCTTAAAATTTAATAAAATTGCTTTACAAATATATTAATCTGTCAGATTTGTCTAGTCTTCTATTGTGTACTGCTCTATATACTGTATTCTGCCTAATGTGCCCTCTTTACACATTTAATGAAAGGCCTGCAGAAATAATATATAACCTGTAGAAAGAGCAGTCCTTAAAAAGACCACTAACTCACAACTGCTTTTCCACATTGTTATATGAAAGAATGACCTGAAGCTTTTGGGAGGCTTAGATGTAAACTAAATTTGGATATCTTTCTCTCAGGTATGAGGAGATCCTCATGTCTCTCCCTCCTCTAGATTAATTCTGGATTTCTGGTTTCCATCAGGATTACTTTATGACACTCTTATTGCATGTGATCTTAAAATGGGCATAATTCATTCAGATTCTGCATGAACATTGATTTACTGTCTTGGAGTGTGTCTTTACTGGAGAAAGGAGAAAACTAAATCCAGTCTTCTTGTAACACAAGATGTGCCACTGCTACCACACCACCACTCATTCTCTCTTACATCATGGCAGCATCATGCTTTGTTATTGCAAGTGAAAGTCAGATGCACTATTTTTAGGCAGCTGGAGGAATGAAAGTTATTTGGCAGCTGTCTTAATCACAAAAGCAGAAAGAAAACAGAAAAAAATGTAGAGAGATGAGACTGAAGTCATAAAACTGGTATTTCTTTCTCCTTTTAATCAAATTATATCATCTTGCAAAAACTAGTGATTTGTTTCTTTTCTAATGGGAAGATATCTGTGATTTGGGTATGGGTTATTAGTAAATTGGCATATGAGTGAGTTTGTCCTTACACTGGAATTTCATAAATTGTGCACTCCTTTTATTGTCTTGGACAAGCACTGTAGACTGATTGATTTAGACTTAGTGGTGGACTTGGCAGTGTTAGGTTTACGGTTGGACTTGATGATCTTAGAGGTCTTTTCCAACCAAAATAATTCTGTGATTCTATGGCCTTAGGAGTATTCTCTCGATCTTCTGCCCTTGCTGCAAAGCTTTTAGTGCATCCACAGAACAGTGAGATAAGATTTTCTCAAAGAGGAAATTGACTTTCCAAAATAGACTTGCTGCAGAAATCTGAGCTGTTAGAGACCTGAGGAGATTCCAGCTGCTGTGTGTTACTGAAAATCAGCAGAAACAGGTTAAGAGGCAGTTACATTACCAAATATGTTGGAGCATATTCACAGATTTCAGAAAATTTCTTTTCATGTTTTCTCATTTGGTTAAAATTCTACTATCTTCCACTCTTCTTATGATCTTTTCAAAAGAAAAACGTGAAAGAGTTAGTCTGTTTCTCACATATAGATATCTGTCACATTGAGGATTTTAAAAAGCTGTGTTCTGCAATGGTTTGTTATGGAATTTATATTTTACTAGTCCTGTTCAACCAAATCCCCTCTCAGTTGTCAATTTTTTTGTGGTTGCGTAATTTAACATGCACTGGCTTCCTTTCATCCCCACCAGTCCATGCTGGTGTCGTCATTTGGAGCGGCTGGAATCAGGAGTATTGATACAATTAATCAGTGTCACATCTCTATTAAGATGCTGTTTGAAAACAAACAAACAAAACACCCTTCAAAAATCCATAAAACAAGAAAAGGGAAGACCTGTTTCTCCCTCGGATAGAAGTGACACCGTCTGAATTGTGTTTATGGCATTAGAGGCTGCTTTTATTGTAGCTACTGTTCCTTATCATAGAATCATAAAACAGACTTATGTGAAATGAAAGCACAGGGTTACTTTTTACACATTGAAAGACAGGACTTCAGTGTTATTGGTCATCCCTCTTCAATGCAGAGTTATGTGCATGTTAATCGATCAGTAATATTCAGGAGATACTCTAAGGAATAACATTCTTTGATAGAGAGCTGTGATAGATGCTGCGCATTTCCATCTCTGTATTCAAAATTAACCCCTGAAACGTGGAACTGGGAAGACTCATTGCCAAAGCAGGTAGTATACTGGATAACCCAGGAGGAATAAATTTTAGTCAGCACAATTATGTTGAATTTATCCTGGAGGAAAAAGCACATGTCCCTGAAGTGCTGTTGGGATCCTCAGGCTGAAAATGACTGTGTTCTGTAATTTTTGCTGGGCTCCTACCATACACTGTTGCCTAAATACCGCCTCGTTCAGCAGCATCAATGGTGGCAGCAGCCAGAAGGGCTTGGTCATGCTTGCCACATTTGTTCTTCCTTCTCAAAGGACCACAAGCACTCTTCTCACTCTGTCCTTACTGCTTTCATGCCTGGTGATAAATCATGAGACTGTGAATATTTAGTAGCTGGGGGAACCTCGCTTATTTACTTGGGAAATTAGAAAGATTTGGCACTGGCAAAATCTAGAAGTAATTTTTAAATTTATTTTGTAATCATAGTTCTCTAGAAGCAGAATTAGTGATCTCTGTAGTCTGAGTTATATATGCTAATACTAACAAGAAATCATGATACCACTTGTTTGCTATCAAATATAGAACAACAAATATCATCTAGCATCCAGTGCCAAAATAATACATTATATCTCAGATTTCTGTGCCCAAGGAATCTAGGATCATGCTCCCATTTCATCTGTTTAGTTTATCTCCCTGGAAATTACCTTAGAAATCATAGAGTAACTTCTGCACCTACCATGGATTTACTCTGATATTTTAAGAGGTAAATTTTATGTCTTTTTTATTGTTGTTACAGCATTGGTGTTACAGCGTCCAAGGATACTTGACCACTTTCCTAAAACATGATTTGAAATAGCCAGTGTTAGGTAAAAAAATATCAGCAGGTTTCAAACAGGATGTTTCTGTACAAAGACATGGAAATAATTTCTTCTCTGTGTTGCAGTGCAAGCAGAGGATGTTATTGTGTTAATGTTGTTTAAATAACAAAATAAACTTCATGTACATATTGTTTGCTCAGAGTATCAAGTCCCTGAAGACTTTTATCCTTGTACTGCACAATTTCTCATTCCATAAAATCCTGGCAGTCTGATTGAAAATATAGATTTCTTCCTGTAATAAACTTAAAAAGGTGTTCCGTTAGTTTATTTGAGAAACTATTGTCTTGTGATCTCAAAGTTCCTAGTCCTAATCTCATTAAAGAAAAAGAAGTATTTTTAGAATTTTACAGTGAACACATAACAGTTGCAACGCTGCCTTTGATCTATAAGTGGCAGTATTTATTTGTTGGAGCTGGTAGAATTTGTAGCAGGAATGTCTGATGTTTGTGAAGTCCTGTGTATCACATTGCTTCATTTCCAGCTATGCTGTATGTAAATCAGCTGCAGCTTCATGCCAGGGAGAAGCACAATTTGCAGAATAATCATTGGCATTTTGCAGTGATTCCATTTTTATGTTACAGCTTAGTATACATTTGAGAGAGAGGTTTTCATAAACAAAAATCCCACAAATATTCTGTAATCACTCTGATTATTTTTGGTGTTTTTGTCTTTCTCCATGTTTAGAAATGCCTTCCCATCGGTTTATTATTCATTCCGTCAATGACTGTGTAGCAAATGGAATACATTATTGTAATGCCAAACCAATCAATGTGGTTTGACCTACCTACATCTTCCAATTTTGGCTAAGCTACAGTGTCTGGATCTAACCGTCCCAAGTCTTAGGGAAGGGCCTGGAATATGAGCCCCAATCCATTCTTCAGCTGCTGTCTCACCAAGTGTTTACTGACTACAACTTTAGCTCAAGTTATGATGCAAGGTTTGTGCTTAATTTGAATTATGTCTGTATACAGAAAATCTCAGAGATGGCAATCCTTTTTGCTTGAGCTAGCTGGATCATCGAGATTCTTAGGTGACAGCTACCAAGTGCTCTCCGGTTGTCTAGCGCTTGTATTTTTTCAGCCTGTTGCTTCGCTACCCCATCTGGGTACCTGAAAGAGCAACATCAGAGACTCCACCATTACCCTGCACTGAGGGCATATCTTTGAGTGGTCCACATAAAATCTCCCAAGACTGTTACTTCTACAAACTTTCTGAAAATGATGGTGTGAAATTGTGCATATATTACCTACCCAGATCCTTTTAGATCACATCACTCCCTAGTGAGTATGGAGGTCATTTTATTGGAGAATTGTTAAGCCCCACACAGCCCCCCACAGAGTCTGCCTGGTAGTAATTACCGTCCTGTTGGATGTCTGCCCCTGAAGTGTATTCCCTGTAACTGTATTCACCAAAAACTGAAAGAGGACCATTGCATAGTATGTGTTAAAGTGTGTCTCTACTAAATGTCATTAATTTAAATGTCTCTGCTCTGTAGTCAACTGTTGCAGCTTTCCAGAGCTACATTGGATACCAGTAAGACCCTTCTGAAAGAACAGAACTTCTCTTTCTAATTTGACAGGTCATAGTGCTTTTCAGCTATGACATTCAGAGCTAGGAATGGTGTTACATTTGAAGACTGAGAGCTGCCCTTCTTGAACCACGATGAGTAAGCTAAACTTGCTGCTCGAGAGATTATTTTCAGAAACACACAAGAAACCCAAATGTTAACTGATTTCCTGAGTAAAGAAAAAAAACATGCTGAAAGACTCTAGGATATCAGCCTGGATTTTAAACCTCTTAAGGGTTACACTGATAATTTTCCTCAAAAAATCCACTCTAGTCACACTCTAGTCAAAACAGAACCTTTACTGTGTTTCTCTTCCTTAGTTCAGCCTCAGCGGGGGATTAAATATCTATGTTGCTTCCTAAAATTGCATAATGTAGTTTGATCTCCTTACTTAATAGTATGTCACTTGGTCCTTTCACAGTCACAATATTATCAGAAAGGTATATATGTTAATCTTTCTGATAATACACATTTAGCTGATAGAGATTTGAGGGGGGGGGGAGGGGAGGAGGGTATATATATAAATATATGCAGGAAACACCAGATGAAGTCTGTAGACAACCATTCCATTCCATGGCATCAGGGATGTTGAGTACTGTATCATTGAAATATAGTAAGATGCCTGTATCAAACAGTTGGTGTCTGAGATTGCCAGACTTGTTTGGTACACCACATTCCTCAGAGACACAAAGTCTTTTCAGAGAGGTCTGAATGCAGAAGGTTCTTCTCTGGAAGAGTCTTTTGAGTGTATCCTGCTTATCATTGGGTTAACAGCATGACCTAATTACAGTACTCTATTCTCTGACTTCATGGCATTGAATGTTTCTTGGTACAGCCCTGAGAGATGAGAATTGACAGAGTAATACAGGCCCTCAGCTCCTTGCTCTGAGGGATTATTGGCATTCCTGGCAACATTGCTCAGATACAACAACCCACACCGTTGCCTACACGTTTCATTATGGGCATTCTGAAACAATCTCTATACTACACATGTAGGAAGGTGGTGATGGAGAGGTACTTGATCTGTAAGTACATGTAGGAAAAACAAGGTATGAACCAGTGTTTTGGAGGGAGATGTTTGGTATCAGAAGTCAGTTATTCAATGAGTGTTGCTCGTCCGTATAGGATTATGGGTCCAACTGCCTCCCACAGTATTTTCTACACCCTAAAACCAGCTCAACAATGGAATTTCTGAGATATTTTCATGTTATAATCCTGGTGTTAATTGCTCAAAAATCAGTGCTGTGGTAAAGTGGAAAAATATTTTTCAAAACCCTTCTTTGCTAGCTGCCACCTTGACCATAAGTTTGCTCTGTTTCTGCCTCTGGTTTATGTGGGATACCTCAGGATTTAATCAAAATGCCCATTATTTTTAAAGGAACATGGATTATTTGAGGTGCAAGTTGTAAATCTGCAGTATTCCAAAAGGTGTTGGTTTTGTTATAATGCATTAAGGAAAAATTGCAATACAGAACAGGAAAACAATTTCCTGCTCACACTAAATGTGTAATTATGCAGCATAAATTATGCTCTGAGCTTAGGTCAAGCAGCAGTTTTATTTAAAGAATGAAAAGTAGAATGATTTCATGTAATGTACCATTCATGTAATATATTATGCATTATATTCATTAATATTGCATAACGTATAATATACAGCATATATGTATGATATATATTTTTGAAATTATATAATGCAAAATTTAAACAAAATAGAAGGAAGTTACTAAATTTTGTATGCAAATATACAAATCCAAGAACAATGTATTTGTGCTATGTGTGCTACTCAACTGCAGAGGGCTGCAGAGTCAACCTCGATGTAGAAAGCTATTTTACATAAATGCTCCTCCTTCTCCTCCTCTTCTTGTCACTCGTAATGCCTGAATTAAATTAGCATTTTAACCCTTGCCTCTGTTTGTGTAATGAACGTGATCTTCTCTAAAACCCTTCCTTTCAGAAGATGGTATATGTGCCTTGATAATAGCTAGTGTAGACGGGTGGAAAGAGGAGCCTTGGCCTAGAAATGTTCTGGTTTTGTTGGAAAGAGTAAGTTTAATTTTTTTTGTATTTCTGTAAGTTTTTAGGTGTCTGCTCCAGCAAATGTCTCTCCCGTAGTTTTAAATATATAACTTCCCTAAAGGTAGCACTACCAAATCTCCCCAGTGCCTTTCTGAATGACTAAAAGGTTCACATACTTTGTTTTGTTTTTATATACTTGCTGCAATATAAATGTTGAAAAATATGTCTGTCCTAGAAGCCAGAAAGTATATTTGTTTTCCATACAGGATATGGCACCTGATTACGCTTATTTTTAACTAGGAAGTGTAGAAGGGCCATATATTTATATATCTCCCCTGCTAAGGTACAGTTCAAGCAGGGTATTTTTAACATCACTGTTTTACCTCTTATTCTGCTTTAGTATACACTTAGTCCTTTGGTAATTTACATAAACATACATAGTCTATGAATAATGCATAAGACTTATTTTAAATGCAGGGCTTCCAGCTCCCACAGTGCAGTAGTGTATACAACAATTTGATTGGCTCTGCTCTGTTTTCATTACTGGCAATTTCTGGGAGCACAAAAGGGGTTGAAAAGGCTGACAGGAATGGACAATATTTATTTTGTGAGAAATATTTGTAGCCTTTTCAAGGCAATTGTATTGCAAAGTTTTGCCTGTGATTGTTGTTCCTGGATTCCCCCCCCCCCCCCCCCGAAGAATGCAATAAAAGGTCTGTGATTGCTCTTTTGTAAATTCAGTCAGATCTGTGATTTTTTTTTTAAAGAGTACTGCTGGATTTCTTCCCTATTTGCATAAATGTGAGCACAAGCCAAAAATAACTAAAGAACCGTCAGCTTTCTTACGGTTTCTCAATTAAAGTAACAAGGCAGTGCTAAGGAACACTTGAAGAAGTTGAAATATGTTGACATACAGAAGTTAAATTATAGAGTTTTTATTTTAAAGTATTTTAGTTTTTTTCAGGAGAATGAAATGGCTTCTAAAATGTACATTCATCTTTTTCATCTGGGTCAGCTGATGCTGTTACAGCATATATGTTATTCTTACCTTAAAAAGTCACATGTATTCTTAATAGAGGACAAAGACACAGTGTTAATTAACCAAGACGCACAAAGGTTTTCATTTCATTTTAGCAATATCTTAGTCATGTCATTATGTTTATGCAGAAAGAAAATTGGTTTTTTGTCTTCCTCTCCCCCGTTTATTAAAAAGGTTGGGGGTCCTGATGCTGCTGATGATTATGATTTGACCAGTAATGTTCCAAGTCCTTCAAGCATGTTCACAAAAGTAAATAGAATTTTTCTTCAAATAAAATGAAGGTCAGTGTGCCAGCCTGACTGTGCACCTGTAATCACCCTTCAGTTTCATCCAGATAGACAAACAAAGGTTTGTTTTAGCAATTTTTATCTCTTTAAATGACTTGAAAAAAACTTTTCTGATTTCTGTCAATATTATGGGGAAGTATCCAAGGTTACTAGAGCAAACAGTTTCACAAGGTGTTTAACTGGCACTGTAGATGATTAGGTCATGTAAAAGTTCTCACAGTTAGCTTTGATTAATATTTTTAATAGCTGAGGATACTGTCATTTCACCATCTGCTGCTCATATTAATCATTCTGTAAATTAATTGTTTTTAGCTGCTGATAGCACATCACATCTAAGCAACGAAAACACAATGCTGAAATGTCTTTTTTTCTCTTTTTAACGACAGCTGAACTTTGTCAAGCAGTTAGTATTTCAAGTCCATGACAGCTTGTTTCTGATATGTTACCTGACCAAAACTATTTTTCTTACTCCTGACCGGACCAAGACAAACAAATGAATGAATGAATGAATAAATAAACACAACTTCTGAGGAGTAAATAACCCATATAAAGGGAAGACAAATTGCAGAGCCTGCTCTTCCACATGTCCTCAGGGGTGTAGAGGTGCACGGGGGGAAAGGTGCGACTGTGGCTGTTTTCCACCTGCACAATGCCCAATTGTGTGAAGGGCACTGAGCATCCTGCACAAGGGCACCTGGTGGGAAGTAGCCGGTCTCTGAAGGACTGCCAGTCTGCAAGGCAAGTGCTGGCTTAAACAAGTATGTTTTCTATATGTGCTCCTGTATTTTGCCATTTTGAAAACCAGTTCCAAAATGTTGCTGATAAACACTTGAAAATATTTAAAAGGAAGTGCTTCTTTCTATTTCTCAGCAAAATCCTAGTGCAGGGTTTTGCTTTGATTCTGTGACACCATCAGCTTTGTTATAAACACATACACAAATGTCCGTAAAAACTATTTACCCAGTTGCTAAAATGTAAAGCACCTTTCAAGTTGCTAATCACCGCAGAAGAGATGCTTTTTCCAGAGACATGCAAATGTCTGGATGGAAATCCCAAGCCAGTGAGGCTGCCAGGTTGCATGATTCATTACAAACAAAAAACTTGTATAATTTTCTCTTACATTCACAAACTCAGGCCCTCTTTTTATTGAACCTTGCACTAAATCAGCTTTTGATGAGATTTTTTTTGTGATTGAACTTGGTGGAAAGGTAGACATTTAAGTTGTGGGGTTTGGGGGTTTTTGTTTGCTTGTTTGCTTTACTTATTATTTTTTCCTGGCTGAGAAGCAAGGGAAGGCTATTCCTGTATATTGAATAATTTTAAACAAAAAAAGAGAGGAAATAAAAGCTGTTTTGCTTCACTTGGCTTTGATCTTCCCACAACTACTGTAAATTTAATACAGTGGAATCCTAATAAAGATGCCCTGGCAGATGGCCCTTTGTCTCTATTAAGAAGAATACTTGATTAACTGAAGACGTTACTTGAATAACAATTTCTTTGGAAAGATACAGTGCCCATGGAATGACTGAGAGGCTCTCAAGTCAGTTCCTCAGTGGGTGCAAGTCAGGAAGGCTCTGCTGGAGCCAGCAGAAACGTCTGAGCCTGCGGCTGTGCTTCCCAAAGTCAGAAACCAGCATATCTGAGTACAAACACAACTACAATCCTAAAAAGTATTTGGGCACCTGGATCCTGTTTACGCAGTGAACTGCAAGTGATTGGCCAAATCACTTGCCAAATCAAGGTTATTGGGGTGACCAAATCAGGTTATCCAGGGTGGCTATGAGATACCTGCCATGGTAACTGGTAATGTGCACCTGAGCTGAAACAAAACACTGAGATGCAGGAATGAATGTTGGACTTACTGTGCACCAAAGAAGATGAGGCAGTGGATGAAAATGCTCATCAAGAAATCAGAAAAGGAATTGGTGAAGTATTGAGACACCAAAAACTCACAGATGCCACTGTGTCATTAGGTCATGCCCCTGACGTAGAAAGCGGTTGTCTTTATTTCACAGTGATCGCTGAGAATAAGAATTTAATTTAAATTTACTCCTTTTTCATAAAAAATGTATGATACAGTAGCAGTAAACAAACTTAGCAAGACAGTTTTCCTTTAAAAACACCTTTTCTTGGCTATTATTCAGCAACTGTACTGTGCAAAACTTTTTCTAGTCCTAATGACTTAAGAAGTGCTCAGCATCCTACCAAAGAGTTCACTCCCATCAGAAGTGGGTCATAACATCATCCTCATCACATCTACCTTTAGTATACCCGATACTGATCTGTCATGCCTCATCTCCATCTTGTCAAGATACAATCAATCATGAAACAAAAAAATGAAAACATCTCATTTTGATGTTAAGTACCTGAAACTGTTTTTCCTCTTTTTCTGTAATTACAAGGATTCTAATTCTTGTGGGCCTTAACCTTCCGAGTAGACTATTCAGTGGGTGTCATTTCAGCAGCTGTGCAATTATTTCCATTGTTGGCATCTTGCACTAGTGTCAAAGTGTTTTTGCACCATTAATATTAGTGCCGGGGTTGGGGGCTGTTGGGTCTGGAGCAGACCCTGACTGCTGAACATCTCTGTGTTGTGTCATGCTGGGATGCAGGACAATGGACCAGGGTGGACGCAGTTTCCGTGCAGAAGAACAAGGTGCATCCAAACTTCCAGAGGCTGGGCAAACTCGTGCTGCAGCAAAACCTCCCGCTCAGAAGGGTCTTTTCATGAGGACACTGGTCCCAAACCCAATCAGTAAAGCTCTATTATCACTAACACAGAAGGAGAGTTAAATCACGAAAATCAAATGCTAATCCTGAATCTGGCTTTACAATGAAGGTACCAGAGATGCGAGAAGTTCCGTGAAGTCCTCAGTAAATTTTGCCAACAATTCAGTGCTGGCGTGCAGCCATTTCCATCATGGTAATTCACCTGAAGGGACACATGGTGTTCTTAATTTTTGAGTTTTCCTCCTGTTTTCTTGTAGATAGTTTGACTTCCTATAATTACTAAAATTTTGAGATCAGGAGAACTGATGGCGTCTGTTTTATAGTGCATGCACCCATGCATGCCTTTCATGTACCTTAAATCAAGCCAAATGGTTATCTGGATGAAATTCAGTAAAGCCAATATCCCAGAAATTCTGATCTGATGTCATACTTCAGGCACTGTTCAACATTATCATTTTTAATTGGGAGTTGAGCTGCTCAAGTACTACGTTACAATTTTGGAGATGCCTTTTGAAGGTTAATTTGAAAGCACTGATGTCAGTATGAGCAGGTTTTTAAACTGTTGTTTTATGCCTTGCCAGTTTCATGAAGGAAAATGGATAAAATCAAGGTAACGCTTGTTCAACTATAAGCAGGAACCCAGTGATCACGTGAAAAACACTCCACTTCAGAGCAACTGAAGAAGACACGTCCGTTGGTCAGTCCTGTTCACATGAGGAGGACTCCATTACTTGCTGTGAGCATGAGAAAGTTTACCTGACCCAAGCAGCACGCACTAGTTTCTTTCTTCTACTATGAAAAAATTGCTTGCCACTTAGGTCAGCATCATGATGTAAATCTTAATTAAAGATTCTGAGATGTCTGAGCAAATCAAGCTGTTTGGCTACCCTGAGGCTCCTTAATCTATCTCCCTGCCTTTTTCTCCTTGTACTTCTTATTTTTGAGGTAAGTAGTAGGGCAAAAACACAGTTTAGTTATAGACCAGTAGCTACTACAACCACCTTAGTCTTTTTCTCTCTTGCAGCTTGGGCAGAACTGGCATCTTGATTATTGTTATCTTTATCAGACTCCTTTCCTTACTGAAGGGGAAGCAAAACTTTAATTTTGAAAATGATTCCTATCAATTTAAATTTTAGTCTTCTGGGGCTGAGTCCTTAAGTCTTGATGCAATCCTTATCAGTCAAAACTCTCACTGCAGGCACTGCAGATTTGCAGAGATTTTCCTGGTCTGCAGGGATTGTATCGCAGTAATTTTCAACATTGAGTCTGCTATCTGTTCTCCTGTGCTCCAAGAAAAGATGCATTTCTTTCCTATTAGGGAAACCCCACCCCCCACCTTTATATGTTACATTTTACTGTAATAGCCATCAAACTTTTGTAGCTGCTTTTCAAAATGCTGGGAGACAGATTTTTAGCTGCTCTGAATCTGGTTGGTGAAGCTGACTTTAATGGAACTACATGTTTTTTACCTTTGCTGATTAAATGCCCTTAGATTTTTTGAAAAGCTACAAGAATTTTAATCTGGAAGGATGTGACATTCTAGAACTTTAGTGGGCATGGTTAATGGTTGGACTCAATGATCTTGAAGGTCTTTTCCAGCCTAAATGATTCTATGATTCTATGAACTTATCCCCCTTTTAGGACCTCTTTGTTCTCTCTTGCTAACCCAAACCTAAATGGATGAGGAGTTACATCTGCATCCAAGAGAGGCTAATCCTTACAGGTTTATCCATTCAACATCCAGTTAAAATTCCCAAATTAATTCAGTTAACCCCAGTTGCCTCAGGTTTCTGAGGTTCCAACTTTTTCTCTTCCTCTTTTTCACAGAAGATTTTCATTTTATAACATCTTGGTTGTCAAGGAGACTTTAGTGGAAAAAGCTGGCATTCCTGGGGATATTTCATGGGACGTGTCTCTGTGAATAAACTATGCTTTGTAAATCCTTTCTGAATTGTAGTGTAAAGGCCAGTATTTCTTGGTTGGTTCATCATTGCCATGGTATGCCTAGTGATGGATGATGTATTTTCAATCAAATATCAATGATATCCTGACACTTGCTACTGCTGCATTAGAAAGAAGTTGTGGATGGATTCTCAAATCCCCCAAAAATTTTTTTAGGCTGAGAAATGCACACGTTTTCTTGAGAAGTGTATCAGGAAAGTATCTAAAAACCATTCTAATCCCAGGAGAAACTCTTATTACCCTGAGAAAACACTGACAAGGATGGAGGTGAAGGTATGAGAAGGAGTCTCAAAAGCATCAAACTTAACAGAGCAATCCCAGAACCCATATGTCCAGGAAAGCATAATTTGGATTTGCATTATTTCTCTTTCAGCTCTTTTTTGGGGGGTTAGCTTTAGATCTGAAACATAAACCCATTTGTGTCATTCAAGAAATAAAGAACCAATAGAAGACTGGGCAACCTTTCAGCATCCACAACAAATGTAAGTTGATTTATCTGGACAACTTTTTATTTTGTTTAGGATGTCCAAATCTTGAATGACACCTGTACATCAGATTTTCATCTATCATCATAATAGCTGTATGGTCAAATAAATATAGGGGTTTCATTGTCCTTGTAGACAAGCAAGAGGGATGACTGTGCATGAAGACTGCCTGCACTCTGTTGAAGTGCTTCTTTAGGTCTGGTTTTGCATGTTGCTGGAGTGGACTTCTGACAGCCTTTGGGCTACATCACAGGAGAAAGCTTCTATGTATTTTACCTCTTGGTGTGGATGGGATGGGTTTGTCCCAGCCACCACTCTGGATTTCATCTGTCCTTGTGCCAATGTGAGGAGGTGGCAAGCACTTTCCTTGGTGGAGCCTGACCTTGTTGGTGTTAATTTGAAAATCTTGCAATGCAGAAAAAGAAAGCTGAAAATGTAGCCAGTGCTAGTTCAGTTATGCTAATGTTAGTTAAAAAATTGAGGCAAGCATGGTAACAAATCCATAACATAGTGATACCAGGGAGAATATTGACCCACAATTGCCAAGATCCTATGTGCCAGCTACATAGGCTGAAGTCCACCTTGACCCGTTTTCATGACTGCTGTAATCTGAACTAGCCAGATTAAGTTAGCTCTCTATCTGCTGGCTGTGTTTTGCTGCAAAAACATGTTCTTGATCTGAATATGATTTCCCATAAAGAGATGATGATAAGGGAGTTCCTTTTGGGTTTAAAATCTGTTCATGTACAGAAGAGCATTTCCTTATAAGCATGCACATTTTCCCTATTTGCCTGGGAGCTATGGCTGAGAAACTTTGAGTAATCCACACCATTCCCATGCTTGCTGTTTTTTTTCACACATCTGATGCAATTATTCACATTCTGTCTCTGCATAGCTTGTAGCACACTGACACAAAGCTGTATGTGAATGTATGTCCTTTATGTCCTCCTGTTAAGGCCCTGCCTACTGTGACCAGTGCTGCTTCTATTCATATGATAAACAGAAAACTGCAGCCACTTCACATTATTATTTAGCCTATTAGTTTTCAAGCAGTGCCCTTGTTGGCTAGGACTGCTGTGGGGAAAAGGAGCCTCGTTACACAAAAGCAATTGCAGATTTTACATTTAAAAAAAGAAAGCAGCTAATCTGCAGAAAAGATAAAGAGAGTTTGAAATGAAGTTTTACAGTTGCTCTGGGCCACTGGAAATCTCAGCAGGTAAATCTGATAGTTCAGAGTCTCCAGCCAGAGATTAGCAAAGAGAGTGAAGTGGGATTAAGATGTGGGAGGTTTTTCACCTGCTGTGTTCCTGCAGGTCATGTCCAACGTAATACCAGAACTTTGGGTTATAAACAAACTACGTCCGATCCTGTTAAAAAATACAAAACAGAGGCTCTCATCATGAGCACCACGGTGATCCTGCCTTCTCAGGCAGATGTGTAGCACAACGTGGGAGAAACCTCTTCAAAACGTCAGGATCATCTGCTTAATGACTAATTTGTTTTCTGTTTGCACATTCTTAAGAAACTGCTGATGTGTTCAGGCTCCCTCCTCTCAGCAGAAGTGAAATTCCTTGGTTACGAAGGCCTTTAATAGCATCATCCAAGCAGAAAGCTGAAAGATTATATGTTAAATCAAGACTCTGTGTTGGCCTGTACTGTGCTTTCCAATATTTGTATCCTATTTCCCTACTCTCTGTGCAAGAATGGGAAGAGGAATGTATTTACTTTACATTTTATCTTTTTGTGGCAGATGTCCTAGACATCCAAGATGCTCTTGGTGTTCACTGTGCAAGACCAAGGAGCTGTTCTTTCTCAAAAACCTCTCCTTGTACAGCCAAAAACTTTCTTTTATTCACAGCCATTACTTGCCCTTAAATCTCAACAGCCTGACTGGAAATTTAGCCCTAGTTTTTGAAGGTAAAGATGTTTCCCCACCAGCCCTTAGTGTTAATGCCTTTTCTTGCTTGCTTGCTTTTCTGCATCCTTTCCTCCAGCCCATTTCCATGTAAATGAAGTGAAAGAGGACTTGGGCTCAAAAAGCACGTGTTTCTCTTGATGCTCTATTTCTAGACAGACTACCAGGACTCAGTGCTGGCAGCTTCTTGCCCTTTGCTTAAAAAATGAGCTCTGAATGCACCCATGAAGAGTTTTTGCATCACATGCAAAAAGTCATCAAAAAAGAACGGTACTTTCCAGGCACACTCCCAAATGAAGAGCTGTTGTGTGTGTGTTGGGGCCATTGGCCAGGAGCTCTACCTGCTTCACCAATACTTGTACCATATTGACTGCCAGCCCTCCCATTCCAAAAGACATTTCCATCTTGTTACTAACTCTTGTCTTTTACAAAAATGCAATTTCTTTCCCCAGTGGGTATGGAATGGGCAAGATTTTAAGAAGGTAGTCACTAAATTCTTCACGAGCTAGAACAGAATTGATTTATCTGAACTAGTCTTCACTCAAAAGCATTTTTTGGGCATAGCAATGCAGGTAAAGCTATCCTAATAGCAAATAAAACCTATTAGCTAAGCCAAAAAAAGCTGATTAGCTTATACCAACTAAAGAACTTGTTTCCATCTTACACCAGTTTCCTGATTAAAACATTAAAACCTGTCATTTCTGACTGTTAGGATTATGGTAATGGTAGGGTTTTTGCTCGTCACCTGGAAATCAGTAGAATCACCAGCTTTTTTGGCGGAGCACTAAAATCAGGCTTGCTTGGTGGAGGTTCGAACAAGCCAAGTGTGCCACAGGCTTCTGCAAGGTAGTGAGAGGTCCTGGCTGCTGCCGAGTGAAGACTGAAGAAGCATACTATTTCATGGGTTTCAGCCTTGTGTTAGAGGGTTTTGGACACTGTTGGTGTAATGATGGACATCAAGTTAGTGAGTGGGAACTAAGAACAAGAAAGAAGAGCTATTTGAGAAACTCACAGCCCAGTGCTTTTCTTCCAAGCACCTTGTGTAATTGCTACCAGCTGTGCAAAGGGTGTGGTGGAGGAAAAACTCTGTTGGTCTGTTCCATCATCATTTTACACCACACTGGCATTGATTAGGCAAGGTGGTGTAAAGTAGTGGAGAATGAAGGGGTTTTTTAATTGCAATAAACACAACATACTCCATCTCAAACTTTTCACTGGGCGTTAAAGGACTATTAGAGGTTTTCTAGGATTCACAGTTTCTGATTAACATTATGGGAATAAAACCACCAGCCCAGGAGCTAGGCTACATTTCACTGTGCGTATTAAAATCTTATTTCAGTCCTTGTTATTGTACTTTTGCTAGCCTGAGGTATTTATCTACTTCAGATCTTGTTGCTGTTATCCTATCATTGTGTGGTCCCATGCTGTTAACAGTGCAGAGGAGTTCGTGTTTGTAAATGTTACAAAAGATATAATGGTTTACTATTAGGAGACTTGCAGTTAAATAAATTACCTGTTGGGAGGGAGAAAAGGATAAGCCTTTCAAAGCAATACTTTAAGAAAATTAACATATTTATTGTGTTTCTTTTTGTGCATCAAGGTAATCTTTGAAATTTTTTCTTTCCGTTAGCTAAGGCCGTACATTGCCTCTGAAAGTTGGGCTAGGGTCACTGTGCCACATAGCAAACATCAATTCAAGAGCGTGAAATCATGTGGCAGGTCTGCAAAAGCTGTTTTTCTCAAAAAAAATAGCTTTGGGTTGAAAAAAATCTGCATGTCAAAATGGAAGAAAATTGTAAGTGCTTGAATGAAGATGGTGGAGAACTCAGACCCAAATCTGCAAAAGTACAGTTTTGCAGAACCATGCTGAGGTTTTAGCTAATAAGCTTTATTTTCACAGTTGGGACAGGGTGACTGTGTGCACCCAGCTAGTTTGTGTGACTCATTTGACAGATGGTAATGTATGAAGTCACCAAAACTCATGTTTTATCCTGTATTTTGAGTGTTGATTTTGCACATAACTGCAGTTATATGCATACTATCAGCCTGACTCTGAGAAAAATGACATATATCTGATCACACTACCTGTCTGTTAGTTTTCACTGAATAATTCTTAAACTTTTGGCCAGTTTGGATGGCCAGCCAGAGGGCTCAGAGATACTAATTTCTTGTGAATGCTGCAAAGAATTGGCAGCTAGTCACAGAAAGGGACCTGTATTCAGCCATGACAAAAGTGGAGACGTGAAGAACTTGGCCATCCTCTTCTAGCTGGCAGTAGCTGCCAAACTGAGGGCAGGGTGGAAAACGCAAGCCCAGATTAGTGCTCCCCAGTGAGGCAAAGGCAGTTATAATTCAGATCCTTGTCTTTTCTAAGAGGTAACAGCCAGCTGGTCAATCAGCATGCACGCTCTGACTGATCCATCAGCTCTCACATAATCATGGCACATGCTGTCAAGCATGGCAAATGGGATAGGATAGGGAGGTGGATAAGCCACAGAAAAAAATGAGGAGGCACAGGACACACGTCCTTAGGAAAATGCTCCTTCTTAGTTCATTTACTACACAGCGAGCAACTTTTTTCCTCCACCGTCACCTCATGTTCAGCCAGGAGGTTGGCCAACAGCATGAGAAAGAATATTTGAAGGAGGAGATGCTCTTCAGCATGCAGCCCTGGCGTGCTTGTCACTGCTTCTCCTTTCAGCAACTAGTTATCTATAACATGATTAGCTATATATAACAGGCAAAAATCATGCACACAAAGGGTGGGGTTTTTTGGTAGGATTTGGGGTTGTCAGGCTGAATGAAATGTCACAAAAGCCAATGATGACTCTGGAAGACCCCATGAGTTTGTTAGAATATTGCTAAATCTGCACTTCGAAATTAATTATTGGCTTTAATCAGACTTGTCCAGGCTTATAAGTTTAATGACTTTGGTGACCTTTAAAAAAAGGTCAGCTTTGTTTGCAAGGTAGAATTTCTGCATTTGAAACTTCTAATTATCATAAAAATGATGAAGAGTGTAGATCTTCCTCAAATTCAGTGGAAGATTATTCTTTATTCTTTGCCTTTAGCAGTAACAGCTGAGGCCAATAAATCCTGTGATTTTATTAATATGCTTTGTTTTGGTAGGCATATTTTGAAAAATATTCAGTAAGGTCATAGTTTCAGAATTATTCTTTTTGTGAGATAATAAACCATTGTCTTTGGATGTCTTATTTCCCTTCTGTAAGAACAGAAAACATGAATCTAAACTTAGACCTCTAATCCATTTGCATTCACATTTCAGCAAGGTGCTTAAGGCTGCTGCTTTATTGATGTTTCAAGAGTTGCTTTGGACAGAAACAAACAAACAAAATGCCCCCCAAACACCATCCCACCCCCAAAACAAACAAACAAACAAACAAAAGGATCCTATACCACTAGTATATTCTGTAAGAAGAGAACAAGGAAAGAGGTGCTCGACTGCCTATTTCAACTGAATTACTTCCTGCTCCTCAAATAAATGCCATTAGAAGGGTTTCTACTGCCCCTGTATGGAGTAGATGTCTGATTGGTACAATGCCGAGCAAACATCCTTGCAAACAGTTTTTATCGGAGTAGCTGACTGCTATTAGATGTGCTGACTGTGGTATGTAGAGGGTGGTTCTCCTCTTTGTTTGGATGTAGAGGGAGTAATTAGAGTTTGGGTACAGGGCTTGCCTTTTTAAAGACCTTACAATTTAGCTGGATGGGAATTTATAAGACCTGGTATAGCAGATCACATGTTGGAGAGGGGGCGGTTGGGGACTCATGATCAAGGGAGGGAGGAACCGTGTGCGGTGAGAAATTCCTGTTGGTTGATCTCAGTTCATCTGCAAAACCAAAGGCTGAAAGGGACGGCCAAAAGTCTATCCCTTTTCCAAGGGCAGGAACGGCTACACCTATGCTGATTGTGATACAAGCTCATCTTAACCATTCATAAAAGTCTCTGGAGATTGAGACTCCATAACAGCCCCAAGAAATCTGTTTCAGGGTTTCATCACCCTTACTCTTTGAGAGTTTTTTCTAATGGTGAATCATCCTTGTTCAGACATGGAGATATTGTTCCCAACCTTTCTTTAGCAGCTCTCACACATTTGAAGGCTCTTACCATGTTCCTCTCAGCTGCCTTTTCTTGGGACGAGATCTCACAAATGATTGAGGATGATCTACTCTGCTCTCATGCTGAAAGAGTTGCCTCCAGCTTTCTACCACCAAAAGCCATATTTCCCTATCCTCTCTAGAAGTTAAGATTTGGGAAGTGTTTTAACCAAAACCTAAGCTTAAGGAATTAAATGCAGCTACATACGGTAGGCTGAAGATCCGCGCAAATTCTGGTGCCATAGCTGAGAGGCCAGACTCAGGGGCAAGGGCAGTTTTGGCAGTAGTGGTGACTTATTTCAGTTTAATCTGATCAAGGAATCACTTCTGTACTAAACAAACCTGTTTTTTTCCCATCCTTTCCTCTTGCACTTTGGTGGTGGTGTTTATTGCTTTGCACTAATTTCCTCAGATTGGTCCATATCTTCCTTTGGGACCAGTGTGTAGAATGAAAAATTATGTGCAAGTGGGGCCACACCAGTACGAGCAAAAGTCCCCTGAGGTTATTGATTGGTGTATAGTATAGATCATACTTCTGTTTACACATCGCCCTATTGCTTTTGCCTTTATTGCCAGTGCTGACACATTCAGCCAGTAGTGTACAGTGGCCACATCCCATGTTGCATGAAAGGTATTGAGATAAGTTCACACATGAAGATTTATTAGGAGGGTCCATAGATGAAGGCATATGTTGACTAATGGTGGAAGTTATCTGGGGGGAAAAATAGCAGAAAAAAATAAATAAGAGAAGACAGAGAGAGAGAAGAAGTAAATTTCCCTGGTGGCCAGCCACAAAGAGAAGGAACAGGGGTCCCCAGATGAGCATCATACGTTGGGTGTCCACTCTGGTGCTGCAGGTGGTTCCTCCCCAGCTGTACTTTCTTTTCCCGTGGTAAAGATACCATTGTCATTAGGTCCTGCTCAAACTCCCTGTTGGTTATTTTCCTCCTTGTGATGCCGTTAGCACCGATTGGAGCACGCATTGATGAGGGGTGGGCGCTGTGCGAAGGTTGGCTGTTGAGCTTTGTCCCTGTACGTTACCAGGTCCTTCACGTGGTCTGTTCTGCCTCGGTGCATCACGTGCCTTGTTACTCCCTCCTGAGGACAGTCCCTTGCGCTTGCATATGTTGAAAAACATCCTATGCTTTCCTGCCATATGTCCAATTTGTTGTCATTTTGAATTCTAATCCTGTCTCCAGTCAACTGGCTGTCCCTCTCAGTTAGCTACTCTCTGAAGATTTATTAGACGTACCTTGTATTCTGTCAACCAAGTCTTTAATGAAAATTAAAAATCAAATGCTATCAGACCACAGGCAGCAACTTGCAGGGTCTCGGTGGTTTCATCTTCCTAGTTTGACAGGAATACATGGATAGCTATTTGTTGAGTACAATTCTTCAGCCATCTGTACGCTCCTTAGGTGTAGCTGTACTGCCCATTCCTACTCACTTACAAGAATGTTAATGTGGATGGTTATTGTGCCAGTTATGCAGTAAGACAGAAAGAATTTCATAGTCAAACTGCTAAAGCACAAGGTGGAAAAAAACCTTAAATGCCTCATCTTGTATAAAAACCTTTTCTTTGCACTGCTTTCTGAGAAACAGATTTGTTCATTAAAAAGGCATTAAGATGCACATTGAATACAACTGAATCTCTTGCACTGTGGCTTAATTACCTCATAATTGGAGTGGGAAAAGAGCATACACCTGACTGGTGATGGTAGTTCAATGAGCATCTGGTAACTCATTACTCTCCCACAACTAATTTTTGGTCCTGTGTGTGCCTCTATCCAGTCATGACTTTTACACACAGCTCTAAGTGCATCACAGGCAGTAGAGCTGGGGTTTTGTCACATTTGAGCTGGATTGACATCCATGTTATTCCATTCATCATGTAGGAATTACTCCTGTTTTTTATCAATCAAACTGGTTAGAAATTTAGTCACTCAGTGTGCAATAATGGCAAGGAAGCAACAGAACTTCTCTAACATCAGCTATGATGTCCATGCCTTATGATGACTGTTGCTACAGGGTGAATATAAATGAAAATTGCAGATAATATTAAGTATGTTCCTAATAACAACATTTTGTAGGGTGGGTAATTGTTAGTGTAACTGAGAAAGGAAAGAGCACAGGTCCAGACATTTTGCCCTCCTGTCTCACAGGGAGTTGCTTGACTGTGGTCTCTCCCTCTGAGAAAGTCAAGTGAGCTCCATCCCTTCTTCCAAAGCATGGGTTCAGCCACATACATAGACATGGACGTGGGCATGGACTTGGACATATGCCACAGAAACAGCAAAAAGATTCATGGCCAAAACTATGAAAGAGCACTGTCATCTGCTGTCAGAGTATTTTTTCCAGGTATTCAGCAAACAGAAGAAAAACTGCTTTGGAATTCCAACAATTTTTCTTTCTTTAAAAATATTACAGATTTTTTTTTTTTAAGCCTTTCAGAGTTAAGAGGGCACAGTTTGCTGTGTTTTTTATGCATGCCCTATTGCAAGCTATTCTCATAAGGAGATCATGCATCTGATACTATGCATTAAAACTGATTTTGAAAGTCAAAATATTAAACTAGCTCAAATGACTGAAATAGTTATGTTCATTCCTAACATAGTGATTTGAATGCATTTCTACTACACCTCCAGGAGTCACTGCAGGGTTGGTATTAGACTTTTGCAAATATTTCTAGCTCTTTTTTAAAGCGATTTGATAGTAAAGTTTAAATATAAATTTATCACCCATCAGTAATATGAAGATGTTCCACGAGGAATAAGAAAAAATGTAAATTTTGAAAAAAAAAATTCTATAAAATGCTATTAATATTTTTTTTTTGCTTCTCAACAGCTATGGTTTAGCAGCGCAAGGGAGAAAGTTGGGGGTTTTTTAGAGTTATGAAACACATTTTTAACTGAATAGCTCCCATTATTCTGAGCAACTCAGTCATCCTTATTCCAGAAGAGTTTCAAAGCATGAAATACACAGTTGTATTTACTTTATTCTTAGGGAAAAAGAAATGAGATCTTATGAAATAAATCATCTGCAAATATATCCTGATGAAACTGAAGGTTGTTTGCACTTGTGTCTGAAACTTACTTACTTATGGGTGATTTTTCAGGGATTCAGAGCACTTATTTTTGTCAAATTTCATTTCATAATAGAAATTGTTTTGATGTTCTTTCATAACATTATAGTTCACAAATACCCAACTGTAGCAGCGTGGATTTTGAACTGTACAGTTCAATAGGTTTGGATCAGGCATTACAGCCTTTTAGATTAGGTCAAGAATAACAAGATTTAATGTGTAAAATTTTTGGAGAGAGAAGGATTTTGATTTTTTTATAGCATTTTCTTAGAGAATATTTGAAACATATTCATTCCCAGTGATGTTTTGTCTAGTAAAAACAGTGAACTTACTAGTTGAAGACACAATATCCAAGTCTAGTCCAGGTTAAAATATGAGCAAGCTGTAATTCACAGGAAAATTTTCCTTACTATTAAAATAATTCTAAAGGTAATAAAGAAAATAAACCACAGTTTTAAATTTAGACAGTGGCCATTCCCAAGTAGTCCAAACTGGGAAGCTTGTGTTTAATTTCCGTTGTATTGGAGTGGAGTCCTGCTATAAAAACAAGCAGTTGGAGGAACAGTTGCAAAGACATAAACCAGAGCAAGAACATTGTCAATTCAGCTGTTCTTGGTTTTAGAGTAGGTAACATATCCCTTAGGTCAGTAACACTGTTACTTTCAGAAAAAAAAGTGATGTGGACTTTGTCTTGGAATTGATATAAGGGGTTTGTTTCATTATGGCTTAGATGAGGAGTTTGCTTTGAAAGACATCTCTCTTGGATAATTTACGTTGCCCTCCATACAGAAGTGTTTGCATGTCCACGCTCATAGTGCCTTTATAGTTGTACTATGAGATACCTATATATACACATATATGCATATGAACTGTTGTCAAATTTCTGGATTTAAAAGGGTGCAGCTGGGAGTCCCTGACGCTGGGATCCAGGCATGCTTCTGCCCAGGTAAGATTCTTTTTGCACTGTAAACATCTCTATCATTTTGAACCACCTTTGAAAGATCTTGGGGATGCTCCACAACTTTACGCCTCACTCTTTCCAAGGCCTTTTACAGGCTGTAACTTTAAGACAGAAATGAGACCTACAGAGAGCATAACTATGAAACAAAAGCAAAAAGGTGCAACAATGAAAAGGCTACTAAGCCTGTTTGCCATCAACAATATCCTTTGAAAAATTATTCAGTTCTTTTTAAATTTCAAATTCAAACATATGCCCTAAAAAGGCAGAGAAATTGCAGCTAAAAATGCTTCTTCTCTAATCAATACTTCTAATTAGCCCCGTTCAATGTTTATCTCCTAGAAAATTAAGTCAGGATAGAACATATACTGAGGAAATGGTGTCACTTAGCTGCAAATCTGACTCCAGTAAGGTTTTCCCCATGAGGTTTACCCAAAACCTGCTAAAATATTAGGTGATGGTCTATGTCCATGTGAATGACAAAATTATTTTAGCATCTTCTATGTAAACGTAAGTCCTAGACTTCATGTTCTAACCTGATCTAATTTTCTAATAAAGGAGGGAACTTTGGCTTCAGATTGTTACGTGAAGTGATATGAATGGTGCCATCAGATTATTTTAATTTGCATTCTAGTAGAAAATTGTAGTTTTGATTTCAGCAACATATTTCAGGAATATCAGACAGTATTCAACTGGGACAGTGTTGTGACTCTAAGCTGTGAAAAAAAAAGAAAAAGGCATTGATAGTGTAAAACCTGGAGGATGCCCAATTTGTCTACTATGTTGTTAAAAGAGTTGGAGAAGTCAATATTCAAAATTATTTGAGATGAACAAAAATATGCACTATAACTTGAACCTGGAAACAATATTTTCAGGTAGTTTTTAGATAATTTAGATAATTCCAGGAGCTAATTGCTTTATTTACTGCTGGGCTGGTTTTGGCTGAGGCAGAGTATTTTTTTCTTTATAGTAGCTGGGATGGGGATACGTTTTGGATTTGCACTGGAAACAGTGTTGGTAACACAGGGATGTTTCCATTACTGCTGAGCAGTGCTTGCACAGAGCCAAGGGCTGTTCTGCTTCTCCCCCCACCCCACCAGGGAGCAGGCTGGGGGGGCACAAGGAGTCGGGAGGGGACGCAGCCGGGACAGCTGACCCCGACTGACCCAAGGGATATCCCATGCCATAGGACATCATGCTCAGCATAGAAAGCTGGGCAAGAAGAAGAAGGAAGGGGGGACGTTCGGAGTGATGGAGTTTGTCTTCCCAAGTCACGGTTAGGCGTGATGGCGCCCTGCTGTCCTGGAGGTGGCTGAACTCCTGCCTGCCCATGGGAAGTGCTGCATGGATTCCTTGTTTTGCCTTGCTTGTGCATGCGCAGCTTTTGCTTCCCCTATTAAACTGTCTTATCTGAACCCAGGAGTTTTCTCACTTTTACCCTTCCGATTGTCTCCCCCATCCCACTGGGGAGGAGTGAGCGAGCAGCTGCGTGGGGCTGAGCTGCTGGCTGGGGTTAAACCATGACAACTGCACACAGATTAATTGCACTGTAATAGCAGAATACAGTAGACAGAAGCTGAAAGTAAAAAAAGTTCAATTAAAAGTAAGGCAAAAATATTTATCACTGATTAGTCAATGAAACACCTTCTCTAGGGATGAGTTCTCCATCATTGGAAATAATGAAAACATGACTTTATCTTTCTAAAATATATGCTATCATTCTATTAGAAATTATGGGTCGGTGTAGAAATTAATGGTTGAGTTTGTGTGACGTGGTACAGAGGAGGTCAGATTTGCTGATCACAATGGATCTGTCAAGGCCTATAATGTACACAACTATTAACATTGATTTTTAGACTTAATACAAAATCAAGCTACTTAGACATTGTTCTGTTTGAAATGATGGACTTTTAAAGGAAGCTGATAGCACAAAATAGATAACACTTTAGCAACACCAGATCGCATTTGAAAGCAATAGTGTTTTACTGGTCTTTTTGTTGAATTAACTATATACCATAGTGAAAAAAAAAAAGTCTTTGTCCTTATTCCCTATCTAAAATAACCTAACTCTAAATACTTTTAATTACTTGAGTTTTAAAAGAATAACTGAATAGAAACTTGTTTCAGCTCCATTTTTTTCCTTTTCTGATACATGCACATTCAGGAATATGTATGTGTGTATGCACTTTAAATGAATTTGGTTTACTCCGAGTTATATTTGATTACATAGATTAGCAGACCTTTATTACAAAGTAAAATCTTTTTCTCTTTCCAGCAATTGGAATATTGTTGCATTTGTAATTGGGCAGTAAGTTTATTAGAGGACAGGTATAAAAATCATAAATCAGTAAACAAGCTCTTATTTTTACAGACTTCATGAGCTCAGAATTGAGATGGCTGATGAACACTACAGTAATAAATTTTTCTATATAGGGAAGAACATTTGTAATATATTAATTCATGGATGCCTGGCAAGGAGTCAGGACAGTCTAGCATGGTAGAAGTGGTTGTGTGAGTTCTGCATGGTGCATTTGTGTTTTGTTTCTGTGTGTGCATGGGTGCATCAATGTTTGCACCTATGTGCATGCACGTTAGATTTAGTGCTCTGTAAAATGCAAGTAACTAAAATAGCAATGTACACATGCAATTATCTCATGTAGACTTCATTTTTTTTCCAAATTTGTAAAATGTTTTCCATATTGAGTAGAGCTCAGTCTTTTAACTTCTACAGTTTGCTATTGTAGTATTTCTTTAGCACAAACACTTTTTTTCTCCTCAGCATGTGATAGTACAAAAATCCTGGTTTACTGTAAAAAAGAAAATTGCTTTTCAAGTATGTACTGCTTGTCCACCTCCCTTCCCCCATCTTAACCAGCTGCCTAAAATGAAGCTTTCCAGAGTATCATGCAGCAGTACCTGCTGGGAGGGATGAACAATTATATGCTACCCAAACATCCCTCCCTGCCACTTCTAATTCCTGACTCAGCGTGATGTGCTGCTACCAAACCAAGGTCTGACTACCCCAGCAGAGCTAGTTTTTTTGGCCAAGGAGAGCAATTCCCAAGTCCACAGAAGTTAAGTCCAAAAAGTGCCATATTTGTGTTTTTACTCTTTAAGCCAGAAGAAAATTGATACTAGTAATGTATGCCCATAAAAGTAATTGTAAATTTTCTCTTAGAATTTAAATAAGGTTTCAAAGTGTAATTAAGCTAAATCACCTGGTCAGCAGATGAAATCTTATCTATAAGCTATGTATATGCTATCTATATACAATATAATATATACTATCTACATTCTATTTCTTTTATGTAGAAAATGGAGTCATCAGAAATTATTTTTTCAAGATAATTTGACAGGCCAATGACAGATGGGACTTCAAAATGCGACGAAGACCCCCAGTTCAATATCTGCTAGGTAACTCTGCACTTTGGAAGTTTTTAGGATCATTTCAACAGAAGGCTTTCAAAAATATTGTTGGCTTAAAATGGCTATTACAGCCCTCAATTCCCTCTTGCCTTGTGTGATGTTCTGTCTGGGATTGGGAAGGTGAAACCTATAAAATTAAATGGCACATTTTCTCCTTAGCTGCTGCAGGAAGCCCATAAACAGAGCTGACCAGAAAGCAGGATACCATTTCAATCAGGGACCTGGCATTCTCATAGCCCAAATAAATGCCCTTAACTACTATGCAAAGTCTTTCTCTTATTAAGTTCAGGACTTCAGAACACTTCTGAATGAAAATACTTCAAAACAGGAATGTCAGTGGAAGTTGGTTTGTTTATTTTTTTTTTCAGGAAGAGTTTTAATCATTTTTTTTTTTTCCCCTCTTTATTTTATTCAATGAATATCCACTCAGCTAAAGAAGGCCATATTTTCAGAAAAAGCTTGGCACCAACAGGTGGACATCAACTGTCAAAAGAACACGTCCCAGTGAGGGACCAAAATTAGTAACCACATTTTCAAGAGAGATCAGCACATTGTAAAGTGTCTTGAAACTCTGGGCCATGTGTGTGACAATGAGAGCTGAGCTCTTGGGTACTAAGCTCTTCTGAAAATCTGACACTCCTTTAGGAGATTAAATTGGAATTGAATCTTTTTGAAAGTTTGTGCTCAATTGTGATTTGTGCTCAAAAAAAAAAAGCTCTATTTTTTTAATGCAGAGATCTGTACCTGCATTTTTGAGAGGGCTATGTTACAAAGAATGCCTGCACTAGACACTAAATCACATGAAATTTTGTATGGAAGGCTTTCTTGTTAGGGAACATTATTAATAAAAGCTGCACACTAAGGTGTAGTGAGAGGAGGATGATTTAGGAAGGCAGAAAGCCCCAACCTTCTTTTCCTTTCCCTTGAGAATCTGCACCAACATGACATTGCTCTTCCATTTTTTACCTGAAGATAGCTTAGTAGTATTCCCCCTGTTTCAGGTCAGTGATTGACACAAAATCTGTGTTTTGAAAAATACCTGCCTGCTGCAGATCTCTTTTACCAAACTAAGAAGTTTTGAAGGATGGGAATTTTTACTAACTTTGATCTAGCTGAACTGTTTTGTAAATGCCCCTAAGGTTGAAAAAGAATAGTGCAAATTTTACCATTGAAAAATTCCAGTTCCTAGGAAATCTTTGTCAGTGTTGTGCTGCAAATATGTTCCAACCTTGGCAGGTAAGTTGTAACCTGACAAAGCAACATGAACAAGCTTCTTGGAGCCTAAAAATGTTAGCTATGCCACAACGAAAGCAGCATTACATTTAACGTGGTTTTATTTTTTGTTCTTTACACATCTTTGGTATTACTACTGTAGATTTCTTGATCGCATGGTAGAAATTAATAGTCTCAATTTCAGGCACAATTTGTTTTGTGCTGAAATGTCAGCCCTATTTTAGTGGGGCTAAAACCATGCAACTGGTCACGTGCAACAGCTTAGGGGAAAATTTCAACTATGGAGATTTCCGTGACAGATTGTCATTTATGGGAGATTTGCACAGCCAGGTATTTCTAGTTAAAATTTTCAAAGATTGCAATGAATAGAATTGTGAAATATGGCTAAAGTAACTGATAATTTTCTTTCTCATCAACATGTATAGATGCTTGTTGGCCACTCTAAGAGGGGATGAATGAATGGGTGTGAACTCTTTAATTACATCAGTGGTATTTATTTCCTTTAACCACATTTTACTAACTTCTTCAGATACTGCACAGCTGCATCTTGGAGTGAATTCATCATGGTGTCATTATCAACCAGCTTTATTCTAATTATACATAATAAGATCTATTGAGCACAAGTGATTATGACAGTTTCTATGGAAAATATCTTCCTAGTCTCATTTCAAGAAAGGAATAAAAAACCAGAAATATCTCTCATTTCCCATTGACATTCATAAGCATGGAGGGCGTTCAACACATTCAGAGGTGTATGCTCTAGGCAACACTTTCAAAATTACTCATCTCAAAATGGCTAGACAAAACCATTGCTGAAGGAACCCCATATTTAGAAGATACTGAGCTTTGGAAAAAGCAGACTTTAGAGACCTGGACGGTTTGCAGCTGAAGAGCCCTGAGTGCCTAACCGTGTCTGAAGATCTGGGTCTAAGTCCACCTGGAGAGTAGGTCTGCATCTGGTGTTGCACTACAGGGACTGTCTGGGCTCATGCTCTGGAAAGGGGTGAGTTTCACACAGATCTAGTGAAATATCATCTGGTTTCACAGCAGACTCAAAGAGTGACAGGTTTTGTGAGGGAAGGGACACAACAAGTCCTCCTTGAGCACCCTGTCAGCACCTGCTCTTCAGGCAAGAAATGCGAATGCATTATCTCATTTTAGCCAGGAGGTATTGCTGCATTATACCAGAGCTTGGGAACTTGCGGTGCTGCAACCTCCTGTTCATGTTTAACTCTTTGTAGAAAATATTGAGCGGAAGGCAATCTGAAAACTACAGTGGATAAGTGCAGTTCTGTTTATCATTGCACGAATATCCCATCTTAAAACCATGTGCTGAAAAACAGTGCTTTTTGTAATAATCATAGAATCATAGAATGGTTTGGGTTGGAAGAGATATAGACCATCTAGTTCCAACCCCCCTGCCATGGGCAGGGATACCTTCCACTACACCAGGTTGCTCAAAGCCCCATCCAACCTGGCCTTGAACACTGCCAGGGATGGGGCATCACAACCTCTCTGGGCAACCTGTTCCAGTGCCTCACCACCCTCACAGGGAAGAACTTCTTCCTGACATCTCATCTAAATCTACCGTCTTCTAGTTTAAAGCCATTACCCCTTGTCCTATCACTACAGGCCCTACTAAAGAGTCCCTCCCCATCTTTCTTATAAACCCCCTTTACAAATTGAAAGGCTGCAACAAGGTCTCCCCGGAGCCTTCTCTTCTCCAGGCTGAACAACCCCAACTCTCAGCCTTTCCTCACAGGAGAGGTGTTCCATCCCTCTGATCATTTTTGTGGCCTCCTCTGGACCAGCTCCAGCAGGTCCATGTCCTTCTTGTGCTGGGGACCCCAGAGCTGGATGCAGTACTGCAGGTGGGGTCTCACCAGAGTGGAGTAGAGGGGCAGGACCACCTCCCTTGACCTGCTGGCCACACTGCTTTTGATGCAGCCCAGAATGTGATCCATGTATTTAATAAGAATTTATTTTAAAATATTCCTGACTTTCTGGTGTGATAATGTATCTGAACCTTGCAGCCCCAGTTTAAACCATATATTCTTTCTATTAGAGAATAATTCTCTTTCATTCAGTGTAGAAGACACTGCTGACCACTGGTAAGTAAAAACAATTGTAATCATCATCTCTTTCTCATTACTGATTTCTACTGTTGGTAAAAAAGCTAAAGCAGAGAAAACTGTTCTCCAATCACATTGTCAAGAGTATCAGATCATGTTCTGATTTTCACACCAAGAATTCAGCTGAGTGAAAAAAGAGCATTAGATTTCCTGCAACACTGAAGCCATATAAAAGCAAGATGGAAGACTATTTGCAGTCTCTCAAACTGGGATGTACTCTTGCAAAGCATCTGGGGTTCTGTTCTTATTTCTCTTAGGGTGATAGAAATTTGAAGCAGCCTCACTCCATCCAGTGGTACCCCTCCAGAGTTAGAGTGAGGAAGGGACAGAGACCCTGCTCTCAATAACTTTTTTTTTTACTACTATTTTGATGTCTATATTAGTTACGCGTTCTTTGTAAATTGTCCCAAGGCTAATCTAGCAAATCTATGACACTTGTTGAAGTTAAAGCCGTGGAGGTGGATTCAGAGTGCCCAGCAAAGTGATAGGAGAAGAATGGTATGGATTAGTGGAAACATTACACTTAAGAATTCAGTGGTGGACATTTGACTCACTGTAGTACTTCACATGTCAAAGATTACAAACTAATCTTAAATGGCTGCGTTTGATCAATGTGCCACCTTCTGCTGGGGGATTTTCTGATTGCCAAAAATTATAGTTTTTGCAAGAAAACCTCCTTGTTCTGCTTCACAAGTGTCCTATGAAATAATATCTGCTGATTTAGTTTGATGTGCTCTGAACAGTTTTAGCATAAGTTCCCAAAATATCCCCAGGAGGATGTTGCTGGACTATTGAAGTCTTTAGGCAGCATTTTAAGAAACTTAAAGTATGGTATGTACAGTTAGGTGTAAATGTTGTTACATGTTAAATCAGCTGGTGCAGAAAAGAATTGTATTTTTACAGATATTTTTGTGTCCAAAGTTGTTGAGAGAAGCACGTTTTCCCATCTCTTAAGGATCATTTTCTGCCAGTGCTCTGTATATATAACAACCACATGTATTCCAGCTATTACTAAAGAATTGGAGAATACATTTTGGTGTGGGAGAAGGACAAATTTTTGTTAAAAATGTAAAAGAACAGTCATCTGAAGTTTAAAAGTTGAGATCTTGCAGCAGGAGTTCACTCACATGAATTCAGTGTAAACATTTGTGACAGCCCCAGAGAGAGCAAGAACAGCTCTAACAGCAATAACAGCAGGCCCTCAAACACTGAAGATTATGAGTAAAACGGGTAGAATATTTAATCAAATTTTAAAGAAATTCAATCCTATTTTGAAGACTTCTGAGCTGCCTTTACCCCTGCTCCTGCAAGCCGAGGTCTCGCCCTTGAATCAGCTACATGTTGGTCACCCTCACTGGGAATACTGTCCTGGGCTTTGGAGAGGTGGTACCTCGTGTGATGGCAGAATATTTTTCTGTTATTCCTCAATCACAAGGCAAAATCAACAATTTACTGAACTTCGAAAGGACACAGAAAACAGACTTGTCCCTCTGCAGTCATTTTGTATGAAGAAGCAGGACATGTGTAGCTCCATCCTGTTGTATCCCTCGTGGTCACATCAGTCACAGAGTCCCTTTCCCTCAGGGGAAGGAGCTGACGAAAGTCCTCAGTGTCAGTTCCTGGAGGTCAATGTCTTTCTTGGGTCAGGAGATCCCACACCTTGAAGCTTCTGGGTATCTGCCAGAGGTTCACTTTTCACCTCACAATGTGCAGTAGCATAGTAGTGGGGAGGCGTTCATGGTAAGTCCACCAGAAATGAAAGAAGCATCTGCACAAATCCCATTTCTGATCCCACCTCTGCTTTGCAGGGTTCTGATTGTATTAATTTTTACATTATTTGAGCATCCTTTTTCTTTGCAACCTGCCTGCTTTTGCCAGGGAACCTGACAAAAATTGGTAAGTTCCAAGTATTTTTGAGATCCAGCATTTTTATAGAGCTCCAGTACATCATTAAGCCACCATCTCCTTCTTACAATGTGGGGCCAATTACACTTACAGTGGTGCTCAGCATAATCCATAAAACAATTAAAGTCCATCCAGACCCTTGGGCTTCAGAGCCTGCTGCATCCCAAGGCCCATCAACCCAGGTCTGTGTTTTGCAGCCTGAAGGTATGTTGCAAAATATACTTGCTCGGGTGGCAATGTGTTTTGGAAAAGACTTGGGATGGGGTTTTGGAAACTGTGTACTATAGTATTGCAAACACTTAGCATGGTCTCTTCTGTGTGGCTTGTGTTGTTTCTGTACTTTTGGGGAACTTTGCATTTTTAAAAGCACACTGTATGGGCATCCTATTAACAATTTACAAATCTCTGTGCAAAATTTTCTCCTCTTCAAACTCCCTTCAGAGTTGCTTAGATCAGAGTCACCACCTCCATGTCTCCCTTTGCAGATATGATGGGCTTTGCACAGGCCAGGTCATTTTCTTATGTTTCTCATCCCACCCAAACCTGCTGTATTTCACACCATTGTGACATCAACATAGTTGGCTGTGTTGGAACACATAGGTGAAACTCAGTGAGTGACTCCTCTCATCTTGTTAGACATAAAAATGTGAGTACGCTGCACTTTTCAACCAGTGAGGTATTATAAATGTGTTATTTCTTCTCTCAGAGCAATTAAAAGTCTACATTGTCCTTAGCACAGGATTGCCATTAAAAAAGAGGATTTCCATAAAAAAAGACTGCCCTCTGCCCTCTCAGCAATCTGCGTTCACACACCTCAGTACCTGCCATGTTTTGTTTTCCAATTTGTAAAACACCCCCTTCCTCAGATCTTTGTTTTATCTTTTTTTTTTTTTTTTTTTTTTTTTCCCTTTAGCTGCCAGTACAGGAAATCTATCATATGTGGAAGCCTTGAGTATAACAGATGACTTTTGGATCTAAAATGACTGCAGCTGAGGTTATGGCAAGAACTGGCTGAAACTCAGTTATGCCAAGTTACTCAGAATGTTAATTGAATTTTCATTTTTACAATTTCTATAATATACCATAAAATAAATGGACTGTCTACAGAAGTCTACAAAATCATGGCCCATATGGAAAGGATTAAACAAAGTGGGATTAGCTGCATAGGAAAGCTGAAGGAGGATATAGCAGTTTTCAGGTTTGTGAAAGCTGATACAGAGCAGCAGAGAACCTCTACGTGTCTATGGAAACAGTAATCTTAAATTGCAGCAGTGAAAAGTTGGGCATTAAGAAAAGATTGCTGGTACTGCTGAAGCCCTGGGACAGCTTGCATGAGGAGGCTGTGAATTCAACATCACTGGACTTGTGAACAAACTAGACAAGAACCTTCTAGGAATGACCTGCACGGTTTCAATACTGAGCAGAGGAATAGGTCAATGATATCTTTTGGTCATTACTGGCTGATGCTTGAGCTGGTTGTGATTGCCCACTTGTGTTCTTGCTGGCCTGGGATGGCTGAGAAAAGTCAGGGCTGACATAGCTTATTGGGATACCATGTGGCAAGGGGTCCACTGGATGTACCTTTGTTGGTACAAGTCTCAATTCTGGGTTGGGATCAGCCTTCTGGCACAAGAACCGAACTACTCCATCAACTCCTCCTCCCTGCCTAAGATGCAGTCTGAGATGCAGTCTCTGACTTTGTTAGGGTTCTGTCTGTTTCTCATCTTCCTCAGACTCTCCAGTAGACAGTAGACAATCAATCTTGTATTCCCAGCTCTTCATGCAGCAACTCTAGCCCTAGTACAAATAACAGGAACAAACAAGTCTATTTATGAAAACTCTGTAGTCGTCATATCACTCATGTCCAGCCTCAGACCTCTTTCACTGCTATATACCTTTTGCATGTGCAAACTTGCCTTCTGTTCCTGTTTTGAGCAAGAAAATCAAGATCTGCAACCCACATTTCTTCCTGTTTATTTGTAATAAATAGGAAAAAATAATAGAGAAACATTAAAAAGATTTTCTAGATCTTATTTCCGTTCTTTTGTCAGTTTGCATTAGCATAACTGTTTATTTATAGGAAGTCACTCTTGATTTAGAATTGTGTGTGTAAGAAATGAAAATCAAGCATTTGTATCACTAATTAGTCTACATTTGTGTGGTGGGAGAAGGACTGCTTTTGCCCACAGGATAAATTTAGCCAGATATTAGATGAGTGTCTCTGTGCATCATTATTAACAGTATAATTGTAGCAATAATTTAATATGCATATCATTTATTCTCTCCCTGCTTTCTGTGCCATATCATCAGACAATGCTTTGTGCCGCTACTTGCTGCTTTTCACGGTGTTATGTTCATCTTGCACTTGCTCGGCAACACTTTGATGTCACTCGTTTGTCCATTTCTCCGTGCTTTTGATTGAAAAGTGCCAAATGTCACAACAAACATTTGAATATGTCCATTCATGTTCCCTCATATTACTTCGATGCATATGATCTACTCCATCAGGGACGTGACCCGAAACACAAACTGAAGACACAGAGGCTGAGACCCTTGAAAGCATTTTTTTTTTTTTTCAGGAATTCAGTACATGACATTCCTCAGATTGTTTGGAAAAAACTTCACAGTTTTCTGTGTTTAGCTCCTTTGGCGATGCAGCAAGTGGCACAGAGAGCCTGGTCTGTGCTGTGCCACAGCAAAATGCAGCCCCGTGGTCCCAACTGCCCAATTGGTTCTGCAGGTAATGAGTGGGTTAAAATACTTTATGGAAATATTTTTTTTATGGTACTTGCTAGCAAAATAGACTGAGTGATGCTGGCACATCTGTGAGATTAATGGTGTCATGCTTCAGTGCTGATGCACGATAAAATCCTGTCAGCTCAGTCACAGAGCAGGCAAACAAAAAAATTAGATGAACATAACTACAGGATCACTAAACACAGGCAATGTTACTGTACCCAAAGGGTCTCCAGTGATGCCTAAAATCATGGCCCTCAGGTAATTTGCACATGGAGACACTTGAAATCACATTGGGACCACAATCTCTGCAACTAATTTAATTATGCCTGGGACCACTGTCATCTAGCCCAGAATAAGATATTAGAATTCACGTTGAAACGTGAATAATGCTGATTTGTCAGGGCTGGGGCTCGGAGCAGGTCAGTGCTGTCAGCTGCAGAGATGGTCTGTGTTGTCCCCTGGTTCTGCTGGCTCCAAGCCTCCAAACCACGGCATGGCCAGCAGCCTCCATCTCCTCCCTGCGTGCCGCAGGGAATGGCACTGCCCTTCTCCTTGGGGGGATGCTGGGGACAGGCGGGAGAAGAGCAGAGGGAGGTTTTCCCTTCCTCGCCCACCGCAAGTGTCATGGTTTAACCCCAGCCAGCAACTAAGCACCACGCAGCCGCTCACTCTCCCCCTTCCCCCCCCAGTGGGATGGGGGAGAAAATCAGGAAAAGAAGTAAAACTCCTGGGTTGAGATAAGAACCGTTTAATAGAACAGAAAAGAAGAAACTAATAATGATAATGATAACACTAATAAAATGACAAGAGTAGTAATAAAAAGATTGAAATGTACAAATGATGCGCAGGGCAATTGCTCACCCCCTGCCGACTGACACCCAGCCAGTCCCAGAGCGGCGAATCCCTGCCCCCCACTTCCCAGTTCCTAAACTAGATGGGACGTCCCATGGTATGGAATACACTGTTGGCCAGTTTGGGTCAGGTGCCCTGGCTGGGCATGAGAAGCTGAAAAATCCTTGATTTTAGTCTAAACACTACTGAGCAACAACTGAAAACATCAGTGTTATCAACATTCTTCTCATACTGAACTCAAAACAGAGCACTGGACCAGCCACTAGGAAGACAGTTAACTCTATCCCAGCTGAAACCAGGACAGCAAGGCATCATGGTGGAGTCGGAGACCGCCAGGGCTCATGGCGTTGGCTCGGCATCAGCTCCCGCACAGCAGGGTCAGCACAGGCACGTTCGTGTGTGTGGCTCCTTTGTGATGGGTATATTGCAGCTTTAAAATAAGTGTCTTATCCATCACTGTAATGGCTGGCAGTACCAGAGTATTGTCAGCTCTTTAGAAGCAGCCCCGTAAAAGTGCTCCATTAGACTATTCGTAGATTAGGTGCCCGAGAACAGGGTTGTCATGTGCCAAGCATCCACAGAGTGGACCACAGTGAATTGCAGTTTTGCCTGCAAAGGCTTTTTTCTACTAATGTGGGACATCTAAAGAGCAGATGGATTCTGAGAAAGAAAACCCGTGCTGATGTGACAACTTGCTAAGGTTGGTAATAGATGTGCGCTAGAGGCAGAGCTTTGCTATGTGGATGTGCACTGATACAGTTTATTTATAGAAATGTTTAGTTGAGCTTTAAACTAAAAAGAAAAAAAAATCTTGAAAGAAAACACTATCAAGGAGCTTGATTACTGAAAATGTTTTAAGCCACAAACAGTTAAGTGCAAGCAGCTGCTGAAGTACGTAGGATTATCATAATAACATTAGCAGCACTGGTTTATATTCTACCTTTCATCATTATAGAAGAATACTGTGCTTGGGGGATACATGTGAAGAATAGACCTATTTATTGCCTTTTAAAATGGGTTAAAATAGTTCAGGGTAGTTATCCTCACAATTTTATTTGCCCCTCTTTTAACACTTCTACTTTAACACCACTTTTATTTTTTTTCTTTTCCCCCAGCAAAGTCTGGCTGTTTACTGGACTTTTCAATTGTAGATAATGAAGTACGTCAGAGGAAGAAGAGACTGAAGGATTAATACTGCCCTCTGATGCAAGAGCTGTCTTGTTAAAAAAGAATATATAACTGCTTGGCAGTAATTATTTGGCTCTTCAGTGTGTTAAAAGTGGTAAAGTACAAGACGCAGGTGTCAAATGCTGCCACCGAGCTGGTTAAACTCAGAGCTAGACTGTTAAATGTGTTTAGGTGCCTGTAGGCTGTAGATGTGGGTGTCTGGGGGGGTTCAGAAGCATCTGAACAAGCTAGCTGACCACAGAGGTCAATAGCCATCAAAGCTAAGCTGCATGCATGAGTGTTAAATAGCTATAGTATCAGATGTCTGCTCTTATAGAGTAATAATGTATGTCAGCCCATCAGTCCCAAAGGATCCTTTGGATCTTACCCTAACATCCCTGTACCAAACAGATATAGCATTTGTAGGTATGGGAATGCATTCATCTCCCTTTTTGAGCCAAGGTTACTATCTGCAGTAGGTGCATGGGAATAGGACCCCAACTAACAAGCAGAATATGAACCTGCCCTGGTCTATTTTGGTAAGCCAAGAAGATCTCCTTACAGCCTTGGTGTCCTTCAGGGTCTTCTGCTCTGGAAATCCCAGATGCCTTCAAATGACTCTGTTGCACCTCTTTACTTAAAAGGATGAACAAGTCATGAAACCATTGTTTTACTTATCATAATAAAAATGAGAATGACTTACAGCCTGGGGATCCTCAGCTGTTTTATATGGCACCGAGTACAAGGGCTCCCCTTCCTTCCACCCACCTCATTGCTGAAAGGGGGAACATAAATCCTGCTGGGAGCTCCTTGCAAGTGTGAGGACTGGTACGGGAGAAAATGCAGAATAATCTGAGTGGTACACAGGGAAGTGGCTTCATGAACTGAGAGTGCGATCCAACTTCCCAAGTCTGTGCAGGGCTTTGAAAGTGGGAAGCAAAACTAATGTTTGGAAAGGGGAGCTAAAACAGGAGGCTGTAGAAAAGAATGACGTGGTCAAAACACTAGAGCAGAAGATGAGGTTTGCAGCAACATTTTACTGTCTCCATAAATCTGAGGATGCTGAGCAATGTGACCCATATGAAATGGAAGCAGGAAACCAGTTCTGCTGTGAAGGGCTTGAAAACCTTCCAAAAAGTCAAGGTGTTTGAAATAGGTTATTGAGTTTCTGCTCTCACCCCGGCCATGACACAGAAGTAATATAAAAATGTAGAGGTGGCTTGTTCTCTGGTCTGAATCAGAACCAAGGGATAAAAGAACATTTTCAGGATTTAAGTCCCTGATCCCTGGTCAGCTAATAGAAATGAACAAATAGTAGAAAACTGTTTCACAGACATCTGTTTGACTTTGAAAATCAACCTTGATTTAGTTCAGTTCTGTATTTTTTCATCTTCTCATAACATTTGAACATTCAGGCTTCACCAGTGAGGATATGCAGAAAGAGCAGAGTTCGAGCTCAGATATTTAGCTGTCCAATTTAAATTTTGCTTTTGGCTACTCTAAATTCACAGCTTGCTTATAGCATGTGAGCTGCATTATATTCAGGTTTTTTGTTTGGTTCATGCAATAAAATTGAGCAAATTGCGGAAGCTACAAGAAAGTAATGAAATCAGTGCTGGTGCTCCCTAGTTTTATAATGTGGAAGACAAGGAGTGGAAAAAACCCACAACCTGGAGCATGTAAAAAGAGCTTGACTGATATATTGCTTAGCTACTGCAATAACCTTTCAAGTTCCTTGCAGGCTCAACATCTTTCTTATGCTTCATATTATACAAGAAGGTAAGAAGAGCTTGCAGACAAGAGAGTTGCACAACACAAATTATTTTGTAGGGATTCTGGAAAACACAAGCAGTGTTGGTAGCATGCAAAAGCAGTGAGGACTTTGTGAAGGATGGCATGTGAAGATCCTGTTCAAGTAAAGTTAAGGCGCTAGCACAAGGTCAGAAATTGTGGCAGGTGGTGAAGTTATTAAAATATGTGGAAAGACAAAGGGTGAGAAGAAGTGATGTGTTTCCCCACCAGGCTAAGAGGTGACATGAAAGGGACAATCAGCAAAGGGAAAATAAAATCCAGAGGTTTGTTTCCAGCACTGGCAATTCATCTCAGCAGCTGCTTGCAGGCTACAACCCCTGTTCCCTCTGTGAAAGGAGAAGGAGTTGATGGGCCCAATTCCCAAGTTACAGCCTCCTGAGACGACTACGGAGATACCTACAGAAAGCATGACCATGCATAGGTAAATGTTGTCTTTCCCTGCTCGGGTGGTATCCCTGACTTGCACTGACTTACAGTACACTTTTCTGAGGCAGAGATTTTTATTTTTTTGTTGTTGTTCTTTGCTCAGCACAAAGCCTACATCTGTAACTGTGACCATCACTGCTACCACAGTGCAACTAATAACAACAGCAATGTAAAATAAATTGTCTTTTGAGGCTTGATGATCAGACAGAAATGTCCTCAGCTGGGTGCCCTTGGTTTTGCTGGGCTGTCCACTGCTGAACTTTGCCAAGAAGATTGTCCCAGATGCCTGGCGTGTCCTAGTCTCTGTGAAGCCCTATCTGCAATGGCTCCATTTCAGCAGCCCAAAGTAATGAATTTATTTCAGTTTATTCCCATGCTGGTCATGCTAGGAGGTCTCATCTGCCCACACTACCATCCTCCACCCAGATCTTAGGGCTTGCCAGGACTGTGGTGATCTGTGCCCATATCACCTTACGTGTGGAGTCAGCTTAGACAGAGATAAGTGTGGTTTTTTGATATTGGAAGTATATACTTTTATATATATGGCCAATATACTGTTTGCTCATAGGAACATTACAGATATTGCACCACTTTTGAAAAAATTTTACTTTTCGGTGGGATGAGCAGTAACAAAGATTCAGTGGTCTCAGGAGGGAAACGCTTCTTCATAAAGAACCCAAAACACAAGTGTAAAAAATCTCTTCCTCCTTATCATGTAACATCTTAGTGTTGGCTCCTGTGAGGATGTCTGCTTCCAGGAGAAGGGTCATTAATTTTAACATGATCATGCAGGGTGATGAGCACCTGCAGTTACAGCTGAATAGATGGGGAGATTGTGTGGACCCAATAAAATAAACCTGAATATCCAGCTGTACGGAAGTGATTCTTTATGTCCCTCAAATAGGTTGAATCATAGACCCAAATCCTATGAAATCAAAGGTAATCTGTTTTTGATGTGCTTCTGTGCTCCTCTTGAGGCACTCTGTCCCCCTGTGTAGTCAGCAAAAGGAAGAAAATTAACTCCACGACCACTTTGTAGCTTTGGCAGAATTACCAGAAACTCCTGCCAGAGCTTCGGTGTGTCTTGTTGCATGTGATCCCCTTTGGCCACTCCACTTCTGCTTTCAACCTTTTGAGTTTCTCATAGTTTAATGCAGGGACATACAATGAGACTCTCTATTTTTGCTCTTTCTTGAATTATTTTAGTGAATATTCTCATATTCTCTTTTCTCATCTCACGAGCTCTGCAGCATCCGCGCGAGCTACCCCTGATGTGAGCTATTTTGTTAGTCACGTGGGTAATAGCATCGTGAAAGTGTCACAGAGAGCATAATTCTGCCTTTGAGTTTTTTTCTTTAAATGCTGGAAATCAGAGGGAAAATGCGTAGCTCAGATAAAAGAACAAACGGGATTAGTCATATGGGAGCAGGGCTGAGGTGTGGGGTTCAGACCTAGCCTGCAACAGCAACACTGCTGACCCCAGGCCATCCAGCCTCTGCGTCCCAAAATCACAGGACCGGCTTGGAAAATACATGTAGTCATCTCGGGTTATTTTTATTTGCGTTCTGGTTTTGAAGTCTTTGTGCAGAGGCTCTGTGTTTGCACTGCCTTCATATCTGCAAGCTTCTCTCTGGAGTCAGGAGGGATGGAAACTTGGCTTTTCATTAGAAGAAAAATGGATGTGGAAATTCACATGCAATCTCTTGATACCAGCCACTGGCTCTTCAAGGAAATCTCCAAATAGCAGGAGACTTCTGATAAACTCATAAGAGTTATAGCTGCTGCTCCAAAACCTGCAAGATTTAGCCAGAAGTGAGGACTGCAGGCTGTTTCTCCTCTCACCTTTATAGCTCATGTCATCTGATCAGCTTCCAGAAACTCCAATAATTAAAAAAATCCACTCTCATCTTGCCCTCTGTCCCTAGAAAAATGAATGAAAGACCCTCTGAACAGGAGAGGAGAGAAATTCCTCCATCTTCCTCTTTATTGTGGTACCCTGGCACATCAGCTCTTTGGCATTTACACTATTTTATCAGCCTTCCTTTTCCCCTGCAAATGATCCCCAGCTCTGCAAAGATTTCTGATATTCTCCTGTCATCACTGATAAGAAAGAAGAGTTGGAATGCTGAACTTCCTCAAAATTGTTTTAACAATCAAAAAAATATGGGTAGCCTTTAAAAAAAACAAAACCCCAAAACTTTTACTTAATGTAAAAATAACCTTTTAGTGAAGTGTTTTGCTCCAGATAGTTATTTCTACTGCAGCTTTTATATTTATTAGTGCTATATTGTGATTTATGCTATAATGTAAACCTCACATAAATAAAGTAAAAGATTAAATGCATGGCCTTATAGGACCAATGTGTTCCAGTAATCTTTCAGTGAAGTTTTGACAAAAGCAGCATTATTTGGAAAATATTTCTCATAAGTGACTGCTAATTTTCAATCACCAGCAGTTTACTTCACTTCTTTTTGGTGAAAATGGATTTTTTCAGAATACAATATAAGAAAACTAATAAAAAATACCCCTTTCCCAACCAGGGCTGAAAAACTTAAAGGTATTTTTTGCCAGATTTTTACAGCAAATTTTACAGATTTTTACAGATGTTGAAGTCTGATTATAAGGACCAGAAGGTGTTCATGCTTTGCCTGTGAATCTTTTTGTAATCATTAAGGTAGGTATCTTGAGCATCAGGTTTATGCAAAGTCTAGAGATGACCACCTGTCATGCTCTAGTGTTTGTTGCTGCATTACTGGACCAGTCCTACAATTCACAAAATGTATTTTCACTTAAGTTTGCGGTAATTTGAAAGTTGCTTGTACCTTTTCAGTTATAAACTGAAGTAGGATGCTACCTGATTTTCAGGTTTTGCACTTCAATGTAATTTATTTTGGCATGGATACTTAAGTTATTCTGAAGTACTAGGTTCTGTGCCCCTACAGAGACTTTCTAGGTTTTGTTATGAAAGTCAGAATAGTTAGCTCTCACTTGTATTAGGAATTTTATTTTTTAATGCATTTAGCATTGCAAAAGTGATTACACAGATTTTTAGTGAAACCGTGGAGTTTCAGGAATTTAAATGTAAATGATCATTAGGGTACTTATATCTCTCTTTGGAGTGTGAATATGAAGTCTGTTCTGCATGTACACAGAGGTCCTGCACAGATACAGGGAATGGAATCGCTTGTAGGCAAAAGACCAAATTTGAAAAAAATTAGCCTAGGGTCTTTCTTTTGTCTTGAAGGTTCTTTTGCATGTTTTATATTTTCTCTTCCATCCTCTTTTCTTTCTTAGTCTTTGCTATAGAGGATAAGAACCCAACAATGTTCAAATACACTTTGCAAACCCCCAGTGTTCAAGTAGTTCCCAAATTAGACATTATAATGAATTCACTCCTTCAACTAATAATGCTGTTATTTTTACCCACTGAACTCTGACACATGGTTATTATGTTTAGCTTCATTTTTGATGGGTGCAAAGCACCCAACACACCTACAGACAGCGTTGAAATCTGTAGTGTTCACAGACTACAAAAATCTTGACAGGGCTCTGATCTCTTTGTTCACCTCTCAAAATTTTTTTTCCATTTTGCGGTCATGAAAGTTGCACTTATTTGCTCTTTTGACTGAAGTAATGAAAGCAACACATTTATTGAACTTCATCTATAACATTGACAGCTGTGATGACTGAGCACCAGAGTTTGAGAACTTCACAACCACCCAATAGGTCTGTAGTTTCTATTAGCAGCAAAAGTTTCTAACACTGGCCAAGGATAATCTGTTCAAACAACACACAGCCAAACAGCTCTTACTGCACACTGTGGAGAGCAAAGAACACCTCTGCCTACAAGCACCATGTTAGGTCTTTCAAGATGTTACTTTCTCCTCAGCCCTTCGAGACACAAAAATTGCTTTTATGGTTTTCCTCCATTGTATTGTCATCAAAAGCATCTTAATTGGTAAGCATTAGATAGTCAATTTCTGGTTTGTAAGATTTTCTTAAAAGTATAATTGCTGGACTTTGAGTATGTCGCATTATGACTGGTATCTATAGGAGTGTATTCATATTAAAACAGCGAGGTGTAATGCATTAACCACACCATTATCAAAGCAGCAGTTGGATGTACTTCTTCTGGCCAATGTGCTGCCCTCCCTGAAGTTTTCATTGAGGGACAAAAGCTGTCTGCTTATGCTGGTGAGGGAGCCCTTTGACACCAACACCTTTTGTGGATTCCTCTGTAGCCTGTTCATGGTGTGTCCAGTATCTGGGACGTGTTGGCTGTGAGGTTCATCTGCTGTCAAGTGACCAAGCTGTAAACCGTTTTCTTGTCATCATTAATCTGTCTGTCGAGAGAGAGAGGTACAACTGTTCTCAGGTCACCTTCTTTGGCGAAATGGGAAATATATCGTCATTGTAAGAATTGTCTTTAGGAACAACCCAATAAAGAAACAAAAAAGAAGATTATAGTAAGTGTGCTGGTTTCTGAATGCTTTTTCTGAATGCCTCCATCCTTCAGGGAACATCCCTTTCTAAAACATTATTCTGAACAGATATATAATTTTGTTCTGTTACATGCTTTACGTAAGATAAACATTTTTTTTTGTCACCTTGCTCCAGCTGTGAAAACAATTTCTTTGTGAAACCAAACAAGAGGAGTATCTGAAATGCTGAGAATACTTTGGTATAGTTTTTGATATCAAATGTCTTAGTTTTGTTGTCATATGTTGACTCTTCATCAAAACATCAACCCTTCCATGCCATGTGGAAGGTACATAGGAGAGGGACGGTATTGGACTGTATTTCCAAAGAAAATGGAGACCTACTCTACTTGGATGTTTTTTTCCAGGTTACAAAAAAAGGCTTATTAACTGTGTTATAGACAGTGAATGGGAACTGTTGTCTCTTCTCAGGAAAAGCAGAGCAAATAAATAGATATGCTCTGTAAAACCACTGTTGCTCTATTAGGAAATACATTGGGTTTGGTAGTGTGTACAGATGACAGTGCTGATATATCTGGAAGGTTCAAGCTTTCCAGTTGGAACTTGTCCCCTGCCTTCCCTCAGCTAATTTCTAAAAAAAAATATTTGGAAGACTGAAAGGCAGGAGGAAAAAAGATGCCTGAATCTTTTGTCCCAGTGGCATATAGCCCACGCTCAAGTTCATTCTTTGTGCTTGATTTTGAGTTAATAAGCTGAAGTTTTGAGATACAGAAAAGTGGTGGACAGAAAGGGTTTTGACCCCATGAGATTTTAATTTCTGCTAAAAGTCATGTAGGCAATTCATGAGTTCATGTTGAAACACCTAGAAGAGTCTCTAGTCATTATTAATTCTATTGTAAAGTAAAATAGGGGAAAGAAACATTCTTTTGTGCTCCAAGAATGAGTATCCCAATAAGACCCATCCTTTGCTCTGAATTTTTCCTTATCTAAATGGACAATACAAATCCTTGGAAGCTCTTTACCAGTTGCCCAGGCCCTCCCTGACTAGGTCATTCATCCTTAGCAGCCTGGAGATACAGAATACTTACCATTCGAAGGAGAAAAGAAAAAGAAGGCAAACGTTGAAATTCTTTAATTTTTATTCCTGCTGCTGAACATCATATGTATCACATTCACTAAAGAAGTATTATAAAAGGTGTATCAGATTATTAACACTCACTGCCAGCCTTGACACCTTTCATATACAGAATATGGCAATTACTTTTATTTTTCAGTTCCTATGCAAAATTACATCTTCCACAGGGGACCTCAGCTACAACCCAGGTAGCCAGTTTCCAGACCTTGCAGGACTTTGTTCACAGCACATAATCTGTACCTTCATGTTACAGAACAACGTTTCAGTACTAGAATCAGATAATCTATTTTTCTCTCTCTCTTTTTTTTTTTTCCTCTGAACAGATTTACCAGTGGCACCTTGTCTTTTAAGCTGTTTGAAAGTGAGATTTTTATACTCCTATTAGATTGTCTGTCCATTCAAAGGGCCACCTGCAGGTGTAGTGATGACAAAAAAAAATTCCTTTTAGACCAGATACTTTTCAAAGCAGCTGTTAGCCCACCTCCTGGTACAGTAGCATATCAAGAAATTCAAATCCAGAGGTGATTTTTGAAGGTATGGCCTTCAGTCTTTTCTCTTTCTAGTCTGGATTTTGGTTCTAGCCCTGGCTCCAAACATCCTTACTGCACTGCTTGCCTGTGGAAAGAGATATATGTCTGTCCATATCTTACACTTTGATCTCCTGTACCTAGGTGACAGCAGAGTGTTTTGAAAAGAGAGGAAGCTTTCATGTATGGACTTGCAATATTTTTTTTTTTTAAATTGCACAGGATCTTTCTCCCTGCTGCTTAATTTTAAAATCTCATTTTGTCATAAAAATAAATGTTTGCTCTTTCATTTCTCCTCCATCTTGTACCAGTTTTCATAAAGAAAAATCTTTGACTGCAGCACAAATTCCCCCTTATCCTCATTGTAGCAGGTTTGCCCTGCAAATTTATTTTTGTGTCATCCAAGCTAACGGCACAAACACTCTAAAAGGTGTTTCCACCCTCACACACATCCCCACACTGCTCCACACTTTTTAATCTTTACTTGTGTTTGGAGGTAATGCCTTCTTTAATCTCAGAAGTCAGTATTTTCCACTAGCAAGAAAAGTTCACTTCTTGGGGTTTTTTTTGTTATGGATGAATCTTTCAGGCATTTCTGTGACAGTTCACAGTATAATGGCTTTCTTTAAAACAGTCTTGGAATATTTTGTGTAATTTTTGAGCAGCCACCGCTCAGTCTTCTCTGTTGACTTTTCAGTAGTATGTGACACGAAGTTATGTTTCCTCTTTGTTCCTCAGTCTAATTTCCTGTGATGCTTAATCTGTGTTTACATCACATGGGATCAAACTTTCCTGATGCAATATGTCTGGGCATTTATATTGGTGCGCGTATATACCAGCCTTACCCCATGAATATGAAGTGGTAGAATGATGAACCCAGGAGAGGGGGGATTTCAAATGGGCTTCGGTGTTGGTGGGAAGAGCAGGGAAGTTACTAACTAGGAGTAAATACTTGGTTATTGGGACAGCAGCTGAGAGGCAAGAGAAGGATAAAGAGAGAAGGGAATAGGGAAATGTGAAAAGTCATTTGCAGGAAATATTACTAAGGAAGGAAAGATGGTGAGAGAGGAGCCGATGCAGGGAGCTGAATCCCATGTAGACATGCTGCTTTGATGAGGAGCAGAAAACCTGTTGTTATGGAGACATCTTCAACATCATCTTTTCCAAAATGTAAGGTGAAATCCCTGGGAGCATGGTAAGTCTGAAAAGGTTTGAGTCACGCATCACTAGGGTTTTGTGGTGTGAGTTACTGTTTTTATTGCTTTGAAGATCTAGGAGATACACACCATTCAGGTGAGTATATGAAATGTTTTCTTCTGCATGTCTTTCTGTCATTCAGCTTTGAAAATGGTTTGAATGCCTGAGGTTAAACAGATGCATGTGCTCTCTGTAGGAAAGGGCAAGCCAGCACAGATGTCCTATCTTTATCTAAATGATGGTGAAACAGTGGTGGGTTAGTCATTTCCATATGTGACCTTCTGGAAAGTAAGTAAATCTCCAGCGTTGTCACTAATCCAGAGTTTAGAAAGTGAAGTTCCCTTGCTGCTCCATTTATGGCATTTGCTGTGGAAAAAAATAAATAAATCGGGGAGAGGAAAACGAAAAACATTATTACTATGCGTTTTCCATTTCGCCATTCCATGCTTTACAATTGCCTAATTGTTCAACAGCTTCACAATAGAAATGCCTTTCTTTTTTTTCCAGGCACTTAGAGATGACTTAAGTGTCATTTAGTCAATTGGCAGAACAAAGGAGTCGATTTATGGATCAGATTTTCTCTGTTTCTTTATTCTTTAAAATAATTTACTTTATTGGTTTAGCGTGCTTGAAAGGTGAGGGATTGACAGGACTACAGTGCAGAAATATCACTTCACAGAATCAGGTCATACGCATACATCTTTGCTAAAGCTAGAGTTGAAAACGTAGGATTTTGTCAGCTTCAACTTGCATTTAAATTTAAATTCTCTTTTTTAAAAAAAACTGAAAAAAAAAGAAAAAAAGAAGGAAAAAAAAAGCAGCTAGCTCCTTAGCACATTATGAATCACATTGTACCAAGTGTTAGAAATAAATGCATGTAGGTACATGAGCATAAGACTAAAGACTGCTGGAAAAGCCAACAGCAGCTCAACCTTCTTCTCCCACAACTGATTCCACCCCACTGAATCCAGTGGGAAAATTCCTGCTGGCATCCAGGAGTAATGTTAACTGTGGTCCATGTGAAGTAAATAAAGCTGATTAAGGGCCTGCACAATTTCTTCATATTCTGCTCTCATTTCTGCCTCCTAAATGTGCTTGCTTGTTTGCATGCCCATGTATCTTATGAATGAGATGCTGGTTTGCCAAATCATTGCATCAACGTTCACATGCACATCCAGCTCAGTCAGTAGCTGAATATTTATGATGTCACAGCTAGTGCTGTGTCCAGCCTGGGAAAACATTTATTCTCTGAAGACAAGAATTTCTTTAGACTTACTTCTTTTAAGAAGAAATGGAAAAATTTGGAAGCACTTGAGTCCTATTAGATCTTCATGAACTTTCCAAAAATCTTCATGTAATAATTTTAAATTCCCCCACTCTCACTAGTGCATCCCTGCCTTGAAAATGGAAAAGCTCTTGCGTTGCATTTTTTTTTTCCTGTGGCCAATGCAAGAGGAGATCAACATGTGTTTGTTGTCCACATTAGTTTTTTTTTTTTTAATACACACAGTTATATTCACCAGCTGATTAATCTCCAGCTAGATATTTATTACTTAGCTGGTCATGAGACCCCCATTCATTCTAGGAGGTTCCTGGAGTGTGTGGAAGATAACTTCCTGACACAGCTGGTGGGTGAGCCAACCAGGGAGGAGCCTTGCTAGATGTACTGTTTACAAACAGGGAAGGACTGGTGGGAGGTGTGATGGTCGGAGGCTGTCTCAGGCTTAGCGACCATGAAATGATAGAATTCTCAATTCTTGGTGAGGTAAGGAAGGTGGTCAGCAAAACCACCACTATGGACTTGCAGAGGACAGACTTTGGCCTGTTCAGGACCCTGGTTGAGAGAGTCCCTTGGGAGACTGTCCTGAAGGGCAAAGGGGTCCAGGAAGGCTGGACATTCTTCAAGAAGGAAATCTTAAAGGCTCAGGACCAGGCTATTCCCATGAGCCACAAGACGAACTGCTGGGGAAGACGACTGGCCTGGCTGAACAGGGAACTTTTGCTGGGATTCAGGAAAAAAAGGAGAGTTTACCATCTTTGGAAGAAAGGGCAGGCAACTCAGGAAGAGTACAGGGATCTTGTTAGGTCATGCAGAGAGGAAATTAGGAGGGCAAAAGCTCAGCTAGAAATCAATCTGGCCACTGTCGTAAGAGACAACAAAAAATGTTTTTACAAATATGTTAACAATAAAAAGAGGGGCAAGGAGAATACCTATCCTTTGATGGATGCAGAGGGGAACATTGCCACCAAAGATGAGGAAAAGGCTGAGGTACTTAATGCCTTCTTTGCCTCAATCTTTAATAGTGAGACCAGTTATCCTCAGGGTACTCAGCCCCCTGAGCTGGAAGGCAAGGACGGAGAGCAGAATATACCCCTGTAAACCAGGAGGAAGTAGTTAGTGATCTGCCACATTGCCTGGACACTCACAAGTCTATGGGACCAGGTGGGATGCATCCAAGAGTACTGAGGGAGCTGGTGGAGGAGCTTGCCAAGCCGCTCTCCATCATCTATCAGCAATCCTGGTCAACAGGGGAGGTCCCAGACGACTGGAGGCTTGCCAATGTGATGCCTGTTTACAAGAAGGGTCAGAAGGAGGATCTGGGGAACTACAGGCCTGTCAGCCTGACCTCAGGGAAGATTATGGAGAGGTTCATCTTGAGTGCGCTCACATGGCATGTGCAGGACAACCAGGGGATCAGGCCCAGTCAGTTGGGTTCATGAAATGTCGGTCCTGCTTGACCAGCCTGATCTCCTTCTATGACCAGGTGACCTGCCTAGTGGATGAGGGGAAGGCTGTGGATGTTATCTACCTTGAATTCAGCAAGGCCTGTGACACTGTATCTCACGGCATACTCCTTGAGAAGCTGGTGGCTCATGGCTTAGACAAGTGTACTCTTCATTGGGTAAAAAACTGGCTGGATGGACGAGCCCAGAGGGTTGTGGTGAATGGGGTGAAATCCAGTTGACGGTGGGTCACAAGTGGTGTTCCCCACGGCTCAGTATTGAGGCCAGTTCTCCTGAATACCTTTATCAATGATCTGGACAAGGGTATTGAGTGCACCCCCAGTAAGTTTGTGGATGACACCAAGTTGGGTGGGAGGGTTGATCTGCTTGATGGCAGGAAGGGTCTGCACAGGGATCTGGACAGGCTGGATCGATGGGCCGAGGCCAGTTGTATGAGGTTCAACAAGACCAAGTGCCGGGTCCTGCACTTGGGTCACAACAACCCGATGCAGCGCTACAGGCTTGGGGAAGAGTGGCTGGAAAGCTGCCCGGCAGAGAAAGACCTGGGGGTGCTGGTTGACAGCCGGCTGAATATGAGCCAGCAGTGTGCCCAGGTGGCCAAGAAGGCCAACGGCATCCTGGCCTGTATCAGAAATAGTGTGGCCAGCAGGAGCGGGGAGGTGGTTGTTCCCCTGTACTGGGCACTGGTGAGGCTGCACCTCGAGTCCTGTGTTCAGTTTTGGGCCCCTCACTACAGGAAAGACATGGAGGTGCTGGAGCGTGTCCAGACAAGGGCAACCAAGCTGGTGAGGGGCCTGGAGCACAAGTCTGATGAGGAGCGGCTGAGGGAACTGGGGCTGTTTAGTCTGGAGAAAAGGAGGCTGAGGGGAGACCTGATCGCTCGCTACAACTACCTGAAAGGAGGCTGTAGCAAGGTGGGTACTGGTCTCTTCTATCAAGTGGCAAGTAATAGGATGAAAGGAAATGGCCTCAAGTCATGCCAGGGGAGGTTTAGATTGGATATTAGGAAAAAATTCTTTACTGAAAGGGTTGTCAGGCATTGGAGCAGTCTGCTTAGGGAAGTGGTGGTGTCACCATCCCTGGAGGTATTAAAAAAATGTGTAGACAAGGCACTTCAGTACATGGTTTAGTGGGCATGGTTGACGGTTGGAGTCAATGATCTTAAAGGTCTTTTCCAACCTAAACGATTCTATGATTTTATGATTCCAGGCATAAGCCTCCAGTGTACAAGAGTGAATGCAGGACTGCCTCTTCTATTGTCCTTCTGGTCTCCATCCCTGCCTTCTGCCCTTGCAACCTATTGCCCTTGTCCCCAGATACCTTCCTTTAAGTTGAGGCCCCAGCATCTCGTAAATACATGAGCACTCTGCATTTTCCCTTTAACTGCTTGGCTATCTGTGGTAATGTTGATGCCGTAAGATGCATAACCTTCTCAAGGATCTCTAAACACAATTATCCTTCACATAAGTCAAGACAAATTATTAAATATAAACAAGCACATTTCTACTCCTCCAGAATTTTTTGACCTTCTGGAAAGTTCATCTTTCAGGACACAGCTTTTTTCTCAGGCTGTGTGGCACCTCACTTTTCCTCTCCCCACAATGGTTAGCTTTCTTGCCTTTAGAGGTCCTCAGCCAGACAGGAATTCATTTCCACCCAAGCAGGTCACCCTGGTTTCTTTTGCCTGCTCTGAGCAGTCTGTCCCTGCTGGTTTGGGCCCTCTGCTTTGTACCTTCTGCGATCCACATGGGCTTCAGCATCCCATGGCCGAAGAGTCTCTTTGCCGTTGTTCAGGTACCAATATGACATATCTGCTGGCACCTTGCAGCCGGTGGCCTTACAGAACAGTCCTGAATCTCACAAGCAACAGCATCAACTCAGAAGTCATGAGCTGGTACGGCAAATTCCCCAGTCCCCTCTAGGACTGGTGGAAGCATGGGAATGGGATGGTCTTCACAAGCAAAAACTGGCATTGGAGTCTCCACAGAGATGAAGTCCAGGGTGGACCTCAATTTCCTGCAGTGGGACCACCACTCCACTTACTGAGAAGGCGCATGTGTTCTCAACTCATCTTGCCAGGAAGGAGAGCCCATCAGCTCCAGTGATCCCTTTTCATGTGTGTCCATGGAACAGCAGTTTCTGTTGGGTTTTGTTTTGGTGGTTGTTGGTTTTTTTCAGCTGAAGAGTTATCTACTAACAGCAGCAATAGATATCAGTGGAAGTCACACAAAACTTAAGAGCTAGATGTACCTACTGATCCATAAGTTAAATATCTTGCATGAGATGGTTTCATCTGATCCTTCTTAAATATTGAATAACAATGGCACTATTAATAAATGGTTATCTACAAATGGGAACTTCTCTTGAAAGTGTAATTTGTTGATGGAAATAAATGCAAAAGGCTAAAATACAACTTACTGCGTAAGAGTAGGATTTCTATTTATATATATCCTTGCTTATCAGGGAAATGGCAATGCTGATATACTGTATCATTCTGATTTTGAAATTGTAAAAAAGCATTGTTGGATTTGGTGATTGCCATATTAAGAACTTGGATTAATATATTTGAACCTGATTTGAGAAATAACATTTTATATAAATTTCACATTTATTTTGTTTTTTTAATAATAAAAAAGCATGGTCTTTTCAAAATTACTTTAGGCTGAGAAAAAGCCCAGTGCAACAATAATATTAGCCATATCACATACAAGCCTGCATCTGGGATGAAGTAGCTACACAACAAAATCAAGATACCAAGGAGCTAAGTTTCATTCCTAGCAGACTCCCACTGGCACACTCTACTTTTCTCTATCCTTTTGCTTGAGAAGACAGCCTCACCTGAAAGACTTAATAAAGTGTTACACAAGCCTATGGGGTTTGTTCCTAATGTATTACACTATAATTTTTGTTGTAATTATTTTTTCACCTACTTGATATGCTTAGGGACTCTGCTTACACAGTTACAGAATAAATAAAGCTAACAAACATTAGTGATATTATCTTGTAGGATGCTAATAATTACAGATTAGTACACTGTCAAAAAATACCTGATAGGCCTAAAATTGTATGATTAGATAAAGCATGCAAAAACTGTAATTCATGTAAGTCTTTTAATATTTTACTGTACTCTTCATTCTCCTTCCTAGCTATGATTTTCAAGATTTATTTGTCACTATTATCTATTTTTCTGCTGTACACAGTGTTTGTGGGCTATGGCAACCAATCCCCTTGGGCTTTCTTTTGCTCTAATTTGCATAAACACAGGCATCATATGAATATTCATTGAGTGGCTTTGCATTAAGTACCCTTAATCAGCTTTTCAGTTCAGTTTTATTGGTTGCAGGCACAGTCAGTTATTTCATCCAGAAAATCTGAGGGCCCTACAAAGCTAACCAGGTAAGGACTGCAATTCTTTGATGCATTTAATGAAGGAGAATTATCATTGATTATATAGATTCTGGGGATGGCTCAAATCTTGCTAGTTTGCTTGGAGAGAGGCTGCGTATGTATTTTTTTTATATTATTATTGTTGTTGTTTCTGTTGTTGTTGTTGTTGTTATTAACCCATGATGGCCAGGTGGGCACATGCTTCTGTAATTTGCATAAACATCAACTCTTAATGAATAATACATAAGAGTTATTTTAAACACTGAGCTCCTAATGTGGCAGGCTGTATAGCACTACATTTGATTGGCTCTGCAGCATTTTCATCACTGGCAAATATTCCTATAACATGAAAGCCACTAAAGAAGCCAAACTGAATGTACAGTATTTGTTTTTTGAAAATGTCAGCTCTCTTTTCAAAGAAAATTGCACAGATCTCCCCCTACACCCTCCCCGGCTATTAGCGCTTCTCACTTTCCTGAAAAATACATTACGAGCTTGATTGCAGCTGCTGCTTGTAGCCTTGACCAGTGCCTGTGGTTCCTGAGGAAGGCTGCAGCGGCTGTATTTGTCTTTAAATTGCATAAACATGAGCAACATGTAAATAAGAAACCATGGCATTGGTATGCAATGTGCACCCTCCCATTCGCACGCTGGAAATCTCTCCACTTGCCTCCATTTAAACAGGGGTGCAATCTGGAAAAGGAATAATTGCACACTAAATAAGTTATTTATAATGATGGTCTGATTTTTCTGCTGTCTAAAATGTCATTTGAGGAGGAGGACTGGAAGGAGGGATACCTTTTCATAAACTAAGGAAAGAAGATAAGGCAAGAGTTAATTGAGGACTCAGCACTTGGGAAACGGTATAGGGAGTCAAAGCTAGTTTATGTATTTAAATTACTGGAGATAATTAGCACCATTCTCCTTCTTCTTAGCTTGGTACTCGGCTTTTGTTAGCGTCCTGAAATGAGCCATTGGGGGATAAAATAATCACATCTAAAACTTGCTCATTACAAAGGGTTCTGATCCAGGAGATCATAGGCATGCTTGGCCCTTAGGGTAGTCAGTGTCCCAGGCAAAATATAATATATGTGAGCATCAAAGATGGGCAAACAGAAAAGGAAAATAAATAAAACAGAAGTATGAGACACAATAAGAGTTACGGTAAAAGTCATATTAAATGGTATGTGTAATCAGAGCATCTAACCGTTAAACTGTATCCAATACAGCAATACATGCATTTCACAAACGATAATGAGGAGTTGTCCATGGCTTCAGACTATAGGTAGAACTTTTAAACCTGAAATGGCTGGATTTTAACAATGGTGCATTACTGAAATTACACATTACATTGACTCCGTGTAACCTGGAGTAATGCAATGCAGATGTGTTTTCTACCATGTAGTAATCGCTAATGAGAAGATACTGAATAAGAATGTGTTTTCGCTGCTGCTATCAACTATTCCTGTGAATCTAGTGCAAGCCAAAACCTGGGGGAATGAAGGAAAAAGCAAAAATGCCTTGTTTGGTTTAGTTGTTTGTTTTCTCATTTGGAGTGATGTTATTTCTTCAAACAAATATTTCTGCTATTTCTTAAATAGCATTAATGGAATATTTTTAGGATTCCTAGCAGGGGCCCTGCCAGAAACATGTTCTATTATTTGACCTGTTTGTCAATTTTTGTTCTACCTTTTCTCTTTAAATCAGTGCCTGCTGTTTTGAAGGGGAAACAGGAAAGTGAATTAAAACTTAAGATGTAAAAATAGGAGCGAAGAAAAGATGTCCCTCATGATTAGATGAGCCTATTCAAGAAATGTTACGTTTTATGCAGAATTATTAAAACTAGTTTTAAATTTATATCTCTTGCCAAGTACATTTAATTAAATCATTTGGGTTTTAATAAGTTCAATGTGCATTTAATCATCAGTCATTAAATGTTTATAGCTATAATAAACACCAAGCAATCTTTAACACACTATAGGGATTGTAGGGCTGGTAGTTTTAAAAGATTATGCTTACCCTAGAACTAGAAGACTTATCAAAGAAACTGTGTGAAGGATACCTCTATCAGTAAATATATTATTACTGGGTGGTTACAGGATGTAGGACCTTATTTGTGCTAAGCCCTCCCTCAGTGTCTGGCTTTTTTCACAGTGAAAAGACAATAACACATTAATATCCTGATGACACTGTTTTTCACCTGTGACTGCTATCAGTGCTGCTTAGGTGAAATTTCTAGAGGCAGTGTGGGGATTTCACATGTAGGAAGGACTTTAGGACTGGGCGTTTGTCAGTCATTTCTGAACAGCAGACAATGTCCTTGTTGGCACAGCGGAAAGGAAGGGAGACGCTGCCTGAGGCACCTTCTGGAAAAAAAAAAGGGGGGGGGGGCAATGTGTACAATGTAATCATCCATAATGAGATGGGAGGACGTATGTGGTGGGAAATGTTTTAATGTTTTCTCTGAGCAATTTTGCTGCGAAAGTTGGAAACTCAACCCTCCAAACTGGGTGCTTGGAGATAACCATGACAAACTTGTCCCTCCTGCATGCACCCAGGCTTGGCTGCATGACCTGCTTCCATGCACTCCTGAGCATCTCCAAAATACCCATCACCAGTCCTTGTAAAAATACAGCAGTTTTCTCTTCACCTTTGAAATGAAACCACCGTATCGGGTGAGAGCGGGACTCGGCTATTTTGTGCAAGAACAAGAAATAAAAAAGTGCTTGGCCTCATGGGTCTTGCTGTTGTTCTTTTTTTTTTATTTTTCCCCTAGGGGAAGTAAATAATTACTGGAAACATACCTTTAATAACTAAGATTGGAGAGTGAACTCTGAACCTAGTTCGTCCTTAATTGCCCAGCGAGGTGGGCCAGCAATGCATGTTTTTTTTAATCCAGCTGTTTCCTAGGTTTTTAATTGGATGGGCATAAAAACAAGAAGGGAATCTGAATATAAATGTTCCCGCTTCCACCTTCTTTGTTCCTGCAGTTCTTGTGATGGTGCACTCCTGCTTCTCCAGGCTGACCACAGCTTGCAACAAAGCCTGTATTTCTGGTATTGGAAAAAGTTGTGGGGAGAAAAAGGGAGAAAACAGGCTTGCAGGCTTTCTTTATACATTAAAAAAAAAAAGAAAAAGAAAGTAACTGCTTTTCATTTTTCGTTGCTAGCAACCTTTAGCCAGGCACAGTACCACTGATTTCCATTGCTGTGCTGGACAACCACAGGACTGATCTCTAAAAAGAAAAATAATAGCTTGCCATGAAGCAATAAATTAGGATGCTGATTCACCTCTCTCTCACCCCAATTTTACACTAGTGTAACACCATTGACATTAGTGGTGGTATTGCTCACTTACCTTGAGGAAAGAAAGAAGAAAATCAAGCTTTGAATTTTTTATAGTTTTCCTAGTGACAAAAAAAATCCCACAGATAGCTAGCTACTGTGGATGTCTCACGACAGCCCTTGGTATAAACTAGAGACTTACAATGTGTGTAGCTTGAGTGTATTTCACCTTTATGCATTCCAAAAAAGCAACACTGCACCGACACCCAGCAAACAAGTTTTTTACCCAGCCATTTACCCACATTATACTGCCTGCCTTAATGTCTTTGTATCCATTTAATCTTCCACAAATTATTTTCTCTTCTCTTCCGCCAACATAAAAAATCTTGGTACTGTTGAAGATGTTATGCTGCAAACCACTGATAATCAGGATTTAGAATGAAAGTGCTGACAGATTATTAACGATAGAAAAATAGCTGTAATGGTAGGAAGCATTTTTACATAATGAATGAGTAGTTAGCGTATCCAGAACTGCAAGGTGCATCAGACCCATAGAATTTCTGCTTCTTTAAATATCAGCCACTTGAGTTATTGTTATTCTCAGGAGAAAAGCAGGGCATATTAGAAAAAAAATATGTCAAATGTGTATTGGCATGATGCTACAGGAACAAAAGGCTAATAGCCCTGGGTACTGTACAACACATTTTTACACTTGTGGAAGAAGTGTGTTTTCTGCAGTAGAAAAAGAGAGAACAGTTCAAACTTTAAAAAGCCTCTACAGATATTTTCAGTTCACATATTCTGTTTTGGTTTGGGATTTTTTCTTATGACTTTTGGTTTTTTCTGGCTTGGGAGTTGAGGAGTGGGTAAATACTGGAGAAGGTGTCTTTCAAGTGTAATTTTCAAAGAGCGTTTAAAAACACCATTAGAGTCAGCTTTCTTTTTTAACAGGTGGTCAAAGAGAGATCCGCCAGGGTGAGTCTGAGCCAAGGCAGCAGAAGAATTTTCAATTCAATTTAGCAAATGCAGTTTTTCATTCTTGGTTTGGCTATGGTTTGCCTGAAAAGTCTTGGAAAAGTGCCCGTTCTCTCCTCCCGCAGTGATCATGATGGGGAGAGCTGCACATCAGTTAGTTTTTGTCACTAAATACCTCTGGTAGGGCTTCACTGCACTCATGGTTGTGTCTTTATGTCATGGAAAAGGGGACCCAGTTATTCTTTTGAATCCATTTTCCTGGGAAAAGAAATGGAGAACGGGGGCTGGGTTGAGAACAGTTGCCACCATAGACTGCCTACTGCTCTCTGGCCCTTTGGGATTTATTTAGAAAAGATAATACATCTCATAACTCAGTCCCAGGTACCAGTGGGCACTGGTATGGAGATGGGGATGGGGTGGAAGAGGAGGTGCCCACACATCCTCGGGCACTGTCCTCGCCCCTCTGCGGGGAGGAATGTCATCCTTCCAGCTCGGGATGTCCCCAGAGGAGGACTTCTGTGGGAGGATCTTCCAGTTTTCCTCCACTCTGATGACCCTTCCATGGCACTCTCATCTAAATAGAAAGCGGTGTTCCCTCACAGGGTGTTGGAAGGAGTAATTAATTCATCTTCATTGATCACTTTGGGGATGCGAAAACCTGCATCATTGCTAAGTGTTACAATGATTTTGGTTTAGGATTACATGAATCATTTTCCAGTTTTGCCACAGTCTGCAATTTATTCAGTGTAAGCTGGTAATGTCTTCAGTAATGAGCAATGACTTCTCAGTAATAAGTAATGACTTTGTTATTACTGTGTAGGGCCTGATGCCAGACCCAGGGGCTCTTGCAGAATTAATTTCACTGAAAGGAGGATTGGGCCCCATTGTGATATGAGTGCACAGATTCCAAACATTTCCATAGTGGACAGCTCACCAAACATATTTTAAATACGGTCCTAAGCTGATGTGTGAAAGTGAGTCGACAGCAGGCAGCATGGACTGTCCAAGGATTTGGGATTATCTTCTTCCTGAGCACTTGGATTTCTGTTTGCAGCAATAATAGAAATCTGCTCACACCATAAAATGTCCGGGTGTGGCACGTATAGTATTGCATTTATTCACTAAAGCACCCTGAGAAGATCTGATGCCTGTGTAGCCTTATATGTTGATGACATTGTTTGCTATGTTTTTCCAAATGGTAACAGAGTTTTTCCCTAATGTCATTATTTCTTCAATTTGTAGTATAATTGTACTGCATTACATTAAAAAATTATGTGTAAATGTTTATATCTTTGCATCATTGCCGATGTACAGAACACGATGGGGCATGCGCTAAATCAGTGCATAAGCACTCACATCACATAATTAACAATTCTCTTTGCCACCATATGATTTTGTTTATCTATTTATTTATATGGTTTCTTTATTAACAAACTGAAATATGTCAATAGCACTGACTCCTCTTTGTATAACGTTGTTGGAGTCCACATTTTATACAGTAAAGGGAAGTACAATACAGCTTTACCCAGTCTCTTTATTCCCGATACCACAAATGAAAACCAACAAAATTCCCATTAAAATGTGTACTAAAAATATTCTTGCTTTACCATTATTGTAAAGTTCTGCTTTAGAATTCAGTGTAATCTGTATACTTCAGAATATTAACTTTTTCACACAATGTCATTTTGATTTCTTCTCAAGGGAAGTGACTTCAATGTTCTTGTCCCAAGTTTATTGACAAGAAACAAACAAAAACCAGAAAATAAGACTAATAAATTATATTTCCTCTTCCCCATGGCCTCTGTGCAGTCCCCATTGCTCTCCTTGCAGCATTGATCCTGAAGGCTAAAGAATGAAGAATTTAAATGTCAATTTTAATTATTACATCATTTGTGGTTTATTTGCTGCAGCTGAATTCAAGTAAAAATTCTGTGTACAAGGGATTAATGCTTTAAGAAAAGCTAGAGTATTTCAGTCTTCAGCACAGACATCTGGGGAGAGAAGAAACTCAGGAATAAGTTTTCAGGGAAATCAAGACTGTTAGGGCAAAGAGATAACTTCCAAGTGCAAAATTCAGAATCTTAGAGAGAGAAGGAAAAATTGTGTATGTGCACCTCTTCTGAAGGCAAGTTAACGAAAATATAATTCAGTGTCAAGTTTTTTAACACATTTGTTTTAAACAATTAAGAGGTGCATTCACAGGTGTGCCTAGGGACATTAACATAAAAAATTTGTAGTTTTTCTCACAGATTTTGAAGAGATTGTTAAATCTGAGAAGAAAATATGTTCACTGACATTTGCCAATAATCTGGGGAGTTTCTCCTAGTTTAGTGAACAAAAAGCTGTCCTCTTCACACTGTTATTTAGGCTGTTCAATTCTATAAAGGACAGATGATGCTTGGGAGACAGCTCTAAAATATAACTCTGCCTATCTACAATCCATTTATTCTCTCTTTATGGACTGAATCCCAAACAGTGGCGAATACTTGAAACTGATGCCAGCACCTTCAGTATCCAGCCCTAAATTACTCTAATTGCTTGGGAAGACACTCTTTGATTCTCCAGCATTTGATCTATGCTCAGCCTATATTCTCCACGTGACATTATAACCTATCTTCTGAAATATTACAGCAATTCTAACACCAGCCACATGTCCCAAGCAAACAGACTAATCCAAGAGGCAGGGTAAGATGTAAACTTCTAAAAATTAAGGTTTTGGTTTTGGGGTTTTTTTCCACATGGAGGTCTCCAGAAAGCAGTAAAATAAATAGGGGAAAACACATTGACCTGAATTTTCGGGTGCTAATATTGAAAAAAGGAGTGATTTCATGTGATGTGGACCACCCAAACTGATTTCCTGGGCAGTAAATTATAAACAACAAATTTTCTTGCAGGTTGTGGAGGCTCTGCTCACAGCAGTGTTGGTTTGATGGAGGGCTAGAAACAGAGACCGGCAGGTACATTGGCAGGAACAGGGAATGAAATGACACCTGCAGGTTTGGCTAATGCCCTCTGAAGGGGTTGCCAACCAGTAGGTTTCCCCTCTTGGATGAAAAGAAAGCAAAAGAAAAGAAATAAAAAACACAGAAGAGTCCCACTGTGCCCAGAGCTGGCGAGGAAAAAAGATTCATTGAACCATATAGGTTTTACCACATTGGTTGTCCTTCTGCATTTTAGAGATATTTAGGTTTCCTGCAGGCTGGGGATAAACCTGAAACATCTTTTCAGCAAAGGCAAAAAAAAGGTGTCAGTCTGCTAGAATTCATTTATTATTCATCTGATCTGCTATAATTCGTCTATAAATCAGCTTCTGGATGTATTTTTGGCAGCATGTAAAAGACAAAGATTGGGAGAGTGATAGTAGAAATGTTTAAAAAAAATCAGGGCAAATACAGTGAAAAGAAAATAAATTGAATTTAATAAAGGAACAAAAAGACCAGGGCCCCAGCCTAAAATGATGCTTCAGCTAAGGTTGTCATAGGCTCCTCAGAGGTATGTATGGTGGGGTTTTTGCTGTCCCTGAGACTTCATTACAGCACTGCACACAAATAGACCAACTTTTAAAACCACTTCAAATGTACCAAAATGGGCTGACAATACTGAATATTCTCACTTTTAAAACAGGATGCTCAGCCTTTCATTTGAGTTATCTAGATATCATCAGAAATGTAGACGTGCTCAGAGAAGGAGTGAGAGAAGCGTTTCAGAAAATTGACAGCTTTGTGGATGAGTTGAAAGCAGAAGCAAGATATATTAAAAATACCAGAGAGATAGATGCATGAAAATACAGAGAACCTGGTGATTAAGGGTGTTGTCAACAGGCTCTAACAGTAGGCATGCTCTGAGAGCAGAGGTATTTTAAATACAGACACTATAATGCCAGAAAGTTAAACACTTTTCTCTAGTGACTCCCTCATTAGGTTTGACTAATTTTACCCAATCATCTTAGATTCAATTAAATGATCTGTTAAGGTGGTGTCTGTGGTTATTCCATGGGCAGCACCAACCCTCCCATTTTGCTGGTCAGAGCTGTCTTAAAGAGGTGTGCTCCATCTTTTGTATTTAAATATCCAATGGATAAGCTTGAGGCTGGGAACAGGGGGTGTTGGGTATCAGGGGTTTGCATGAAGCCTCTTTGGAAGGAGGTCCTACCACAGACCCACTTCCCAGATTAAGTAACTCCAAAGAGGCAAAGCTCATTGTTCCTTGGTCTGTTAATCAATTAATTAGGGTGACTTGCTCTAGCGGTGGATGGTAACACCTGAGGTCTTAAAGAACTGATGTACCTCACCTACCACAACGCATCTACTCAACTTAGTGATGTTACGGAGGTGAAGTACGTGAGTACGTGGCTGATGCCTGCAGGCAATCAGCTTACTACCCTGAGACACCAGCTCTGATTTTCCTCCTTGCATTTACTTTGCCTGCATAAGAGCAAATGTTAAAAGCCTATGAAAAGATTCAGTCCTTTGAAAAAATCCTGCTGAATTATTTTTTGTGCTAAACACTCACAATCTGACTGTAAGACATTGTGAATTTTGCAGTTTCTGATGCACTGCATGAGGAGGATTTCCTTTCAATTTATTTTGTATTATTTTCTTTCTTTTTCATTGATCTTTTGTGAGGAGGGGGTGCAAAAAGGAGTCACTGATTAATTTTCCACTCTGCCCTTCTGATTTCACTCAGTCTCGACCCTTTCCTTCTCCTCTCAGTGTTAAATAAGCCATCGCTGTGCTAAGAACTGCTGCCCCTCTAATTACTACTATTGCTCTTCTCTGTGCACTTACTGTTGGACAGGATCAGACACACTGCAAGCCCAGCCATGGCGCAGCCAAGATAATTTTTTGACATTTAACTTCTCTTCTTATTATTTTGTATCATTAATTCCACATTGCGGGGGAAGGAAGGAGAGTGGGATAGATGCACTTTCACTGAAACAGATAACAGCTAATTTGATTTCTGAACTGGCACAATATCCCGTATGATCAGAAATAATTGTGTTTGCTGGGGAAAATAGTCCTAGCACCCAAGCAAGACCCAAACAAGACCTGTGCACTGCCAAGATCTCTTGAAATACATCAGAAAGGTGACCTTCATCTTCAGATACCAAAGACAGAGAGTATGCATTGTGAGGCAGGCTGCTAATAGCAACAGCAACTGCAATGCCCCTTTTTTCCCCAATATGGGACAGTAATAAGAGATACCTTAACTCAAATGTAAATCAGTGGTCATTTTGGCTTCCTTAATCTTTTCTTACCTTTCCTCAGAGAAGACCCAAACTGATGGCCACAGCTTCTGGTTGTTGTTGTGGTGTTGATATAACTTGTAAAAAAATGGGTTATACTTAAAATCATAGAATCATTTAGGGTGGAAAA
>NW_010973034.1:3577622-3628854 GCF_000737465.1 Haliaeetus leucocephalus | reverse complement strand
AAAGGCTTTACTAAAGTCCAGGTAGACAACATTCACAGCCTCTCCCTCATCCACTAAGTGGGTCACCTGGTCATAGAAGCAGATCAGGTTAGCCAAGCAGGACCTGACTTTCATAAACCCATGCTGACTGGGCCTGATCCCCTGGTTGCCCTGTACATGCCATGTGATGGCACTCAAGCTGATCTGCTCCATAATCTTCCCTGGAACTGAGGTCAGAAGGACAGACCTGTAGTTCCCTGGATCCTCCTTCTGGCCCTTCTTGTAGATGGGTGCCACATTTGCTAACCTTCAGTCAACTGGGATCTTCCTGGTTAGCCAGGACTGCTGATAAATGACTTAAAGTGGCTTGGAAAGCACTTCTGCCAGCACCCTCAGTACCCTTGGGTGGTTCCCATCCAGCCCCATACACTTGAGTGTGTCTCAGTGGTGTAGCAAGTCACTAACCATGTCCCCTTGGGTTATGGGGACTTCATTCTGCTCCCTGTCCCTGTCTTCCAGCTCAGGGAGCTGGATAGCCTGAGAATGACTGGTCTTGCTATCAAAGACTGAAGCAAAGAAAGCATTGAGAACCTCAGCCTTTTCTTCATCCTTTGTCACTATTTTTTCCTCCCCACATCCAAGAGGGAGATTGTCCTTAGCCCTCCTTTTGTTGCTAATGTATTTATAGAAACCTTTTTTTATTGTCTTTTATGGCAGTAGCCAGATTAAGTTCCAGCTGGGCTTTGGCGCTTCTATTTTACTCCCTACATAGTCTCATGGCATCCTTGTAGTCCTCCTGAGTTGCCTGCCCCTTCTTCCAAAGGTCATAAACACTCCTTTTTTTTCCTAAGTTCCAGCCAAAGTTCTCTGTTCAGACAGGCCCATTTTCTTCCCCACCAGCTAGTCTTTTGGCACATGGGGACAGCCTGCTCCTGTGCCTTTAAGATTTCCTTCTTGAAAAATGTCCAGCCTTTCTGGACTGCTTTGCCCTTCAGGACTGCCTCCCAAGGGACTCTGTCAACCAGGCTTCTAAACAGGCCAAAGTTTGCCCTCTTAGAAGTCCAAGGTAGCAGTTCTGCTGACCCCCTCCTTACTTCTCTGAGAATCGAAAAATCATTTCATGATCACTATGCCCAAGATGGCCTCCAGCCATCACATCACCTGCAAGTCCTTCTCTGTTTGCAAAAAACAGGTCTAGATGGGGGCCTTTCCTATTTGGCACCCTAACCTGCTGTGTCAGGAAGTTCTCTTCCACACACTCCAAGAACCTCCTTGACTATTTCCTCTCTGCTATATTGTATTTCCTGCAGACATCTGGTAAGTTGAAGTTCCCCAAGAGAACAAGGGCTAGTGATTGTGAGACTTCTACCAGCTGCTTATAGGATATTTCATCTGTCTCTTCATCCTGGTTGGGTGGTCTGTAACAGACTCCCACCATGCCTTGTTGGTCTTTCCTCTGATTCTCACCCACGAACACTCGACCCTATGACGGTTGGGCTCCATGATCTTAAAGGTCTTTTCCAATCTAAATGATTCTATGATTCTGTGATTCTATTGTCACCGTTGTCAAGCTCTGGACAGTCAAAACACTCTCTAACATACAGGGCTACCCCACCGTCTCCCTTCCTTCCTCCTGTTTGTTGCCCATGCTGTGTGCATTGGTGTAGATGCACTTCAGTTGACCTGTTGATCCCACCACCCTTTTGGGGGGAGAAGCCCTAATTCCTACTTGACCATTCTCAGGTGCTTCTGTGGTTTCTAACACATCAACAACCCTTGCGTCTTTGCTGCCACATGGATCTCCATCCCCTACCTCCACTGAGATGGCAGACCAAGGACCTCACTAGCACACCGTCCCCTTGAGCAGAATCAACAAGACAGTGTTTTTAGCCCAAACAATTTAGATACAGTTGCTGGACTATTTCCACCTCCCCAGCCCAAGCTAGGTTTGCCCTATAATTATACCTAAAAGTGCTTAATTTGCACATCCTGTTTATGAAACTAATGACCAAGCTGAGAATGAGAGTTATAGAGAAGGTCTCTTCTCCTCTTCAAAGAGCAGTGTGATGTAGTAGCTCAGAACTTTTTAAAATGCTGATGTTCTTGTCACAAGCCCACTTATTACAGTGAACAGCTTTACAGTATTATATGATTATTTTACAGTCAGTTAAGACATTTATTGAAATTAAACAAAAAAAATGCCAAACACCTGCACAACAGGCACTTTAAAAGCACCTAATGGTTAGCTTATGACAGGATGCTATATTCTTGCAATTTAAAAGTAGTTAAGAGGTCTTTTAAATGTTTACTCTTTAGCTGAGAATTTTGTGGTAGCATTTTACAGAATAGACTCCAGCACCATGTTCAGTATTTCTCCAGAGCAGGCAATGTTTGCATCAGCACATTACAAACATATACAGAGGCACAGAGGTAAATACAATCTCAGGCCAAATCTCTATATCCAGGTCTACTTCTTTCACTGCTGGACCCTGTGAACAGTATTGTTGACAACAGTGCTTTTATCTGATCAGAAAGTGACAGTAATGGAAGTATTGGATGACTTTAAAAAATTGTACTGTGAAAAAGTGCCTGGTAAAATAATTTCTGGGATTTTTTTTTTAACGTCATTTTTGGTATTGTTGTAGTACACTGACAATGAACTTTCATGCCTGGGATTTGGCCATTTGCCAACATTAGCAGGTATTTGTATTACATATTTTGAGTATAAGCATATAATGAAATTGAGTTTGACTTGTAAATAGGTACATGAAAATCCAGTGAAACATGTTCATGCTGACCAGCTTTTACCCTCTTGTTGCATTGTGAAAATACTGACCTTGTCAGAATTTCTTATGGCACATAAGTAAAAATAATTTCCTAAACAGGCCTACCAAGAGAAACATTTGAAAAAACTTAGAACCACTAATAGATGTTAATATTCAGGTTTTGAGAGCTGTTAAGTTTCTCAGAGTTTTCTGTGCCCAGCTGTGAAAACTGTTGAAATAATAATAGCCACATTGCTGGAAATTAGGCACTAGGATGCTTCTCTTCCCGTGTCATAAAATTGTGACTTGCATGTCGTATTTGTGGGTGGAAGTCCTACTTAGTCTGTGTTTCGCTTCACTTTGGTGCCAGCTCTGCAGCTAAGTCAATATGGATTTTCATAATGGAGAGAAACCCTCTTGTAATGAACTCTGGTTCATTGCTGTGAAAAGTGTGCTCTGTTTACAATGAAACATTGCATAAGCCCCAATCATATAAATGATAGTAACAGTCTCAGCAGCTACAACTCATCTTTAGAAATAATAAAACTGAACCACAGAAAATTACTTCAGTTAATATGTCTCCATCATAGTGTAAATGTAAAGGTATTTTATTTTATTTAAATCCTTAGTAATTTCTTTTCCCAGTCAGTAATCATAGGACTATATCATTTTCTTTAACATAAAAAAATCCCCTAACTTTTATTTCGCTTATATTCTTAATGTACCATGCCATACTATTCCATCATATTATACAGATGCTATACTAGTCAGATACAGCAGTGTTAGCTATTATTACAATGTAAGAGTCTGGTATTTTAACTGTGAGATCTCCATTGTATTGTATTAATGCCCTTTGTCCTATTAATCTCGTATTACTGTAGGGAAAATCAATAGGGAATTGTTAGTATGGTGTGCTAACATTTTTATATCCTATTGGTGCTATTTTTAGTTCATGATATTATACTGTTTTGTGTATCGCATGGAAATTGAAGCATCAGAAGAGAGAACAGGTTGGGAACAACTGCTTATAAATACTCTGTGATTAAAAGAGAGAAAAAAAAAGAACTGATAATGCAAAGCAACCTCAAAATTATCTAAATGGTCTCTGAATACTTAATAAACTGCTGGCTGACATTTTGGAAGTAATGTTTATATTATTAGATATTTGTCCTTCAGGTTTGGGGCTTGCAACTGTCAAATCAGGGCCATTTCAAGGAAGGACCACTGGATAGTATATGTCCTTCTTCCCCTGCTTTGCAGCAATAGCAGCCTTCAGAGGGGTTCCTCTGGGATCCCTCAAAATCTGGAGGATCTTGTCACTGCAGGTCACATGAGTGCCTTTGAGACTACGTATAGTGACCTGAGATAGGTAAGGGGGATCTGAAATGAGGGGTAAGTCCTGTCCCTGGCAGCTGGAGGGGGAGGCCAGTGGCACCTGATGCAGGTCCCCAGAGCGAGTTCAGCGCTCATATTCAAGGTGTCTCCTATCGAGGCTGAAAGAATGAGAAGGGTAAGAGCGAAATGCGGTCAGTTTTGCTTACTAAGCACAATTCTATAGGTTTATGGTGCATGGGAAGTGTTCAACCTGTATAAGGTAGAGCAGCTCTGGCAATCCTGTAGTGTTATACCAATGTTGCTGCTGTCGCTGACAGCAAAATTTAGGCTTATTTCTCCTGTGACCTTCCCTGGCAGGAGGACTGGTTTTCAGTGAGATGCTGCCACTTTGCATCAGCTGGGGATGGGGCCCTGTCCCTACATCTCCATATGTATGTGCCTTGTTTGCATGAGTAGCTACAACAGCTTTTTTAAAACCTACTGTGCATTGTATGGAATTTTTCATTCAAGTTAGGGACCTCTTTTTCAAAATGTTTCCCTTAATATTCATCTACATTTCAAAGGACTGGCAAATGCTATTAGAAAATCCCAGAAACTTAAAAAATTTTTAATATCTCTGTCATTCCGAAGTGTGACTTAGGCATTTCTCTAATTGGTTTGTGCCACTTATTTAAAAGCATGGTAGAGTTCCTGTGGAGCCTTTTATTTGCCTTTTTTCAGATGAGTACAGGTTTTGTGCCAGGAGACTTTGAAGGGAAAACTCTAAGGCTCGGTCCTACCTTTTCCATACTTCGGGGATTAAATAGCCTGACTGAGAAATGTGACAATAAAGGGGAGCAGAGAGACAGGGTAACTAAAGGAGAGGTAAGGATGACAGGTGATTTGATTTGGGAGAAGAGAAACTACATAGAGAAGGAGAAACCAAAAGGGAGAAAATGACTGATGAAAAGAGTAAGGAGAGATCCTGTGATGAGACCTTTCTTGTGGCAAACATAGGAATACTCCTTATCTTGAGACCAATACATTCACAGAAGATGTTTGTATTTGAAGTTACTGTTGAGACAGTTTCTGATGATATAAAAAAGAAAATTATTACTACATGGCCGTTGCCATTGATATCTTGACAGAGCAATAGTGAAAGCAGCAGTGAAATTTCTCCTAAGTTGTAGCCCTCTGGTACCCTTAACTTTTCTCAGTTCTGACTTATATATCTTCAGTAACTGACGGGGGGTTTTTTCATGAGAATTATTAAAATTGGCTCACACCATGCAGTGAATGCTGTTATGTACGTGCAGCGATGACTTACTGTATTGTAAATAAATGGAAATGCCTCATTGTCCTTCCGGCAGATGTTTTTAAAGCAGAGCAACATCTGCTATTAAAGAAAGCTTTTGGCCGAGGCATATCTTGCTGCTGAAGGGCTCTTCCTCTAGCAAACCACCAGCAGCTATGGTGGTGTTACTCCAGATGTCTGTGTCTTACCCATGTTGTTCACGGGGCACTCCTGACGAAGAGGACATATTCACTTTACACATGCCATCATCAGAAATGGTTGCTCTGCTGGGAATGAGGACCTTGAAATATGGTGTTTTCGGTTCTCTGACAAAGACAAAAGAGCTTTTCATGCACTTTGAAGGATCATTAGCTTATGAAAAAAGGGAGTCTGTTGATGGGAGAGACCCCCTGGAATAAGTGTTTATCTCTAACACACATGGTGTCACATCTTGTTTAACCTAGTTGGGCTCAGGCTCGTACTGGGGAGAGGGGACAGCTGCTTTACTGTTGACCTAGTATATTAGTGGCATCCATTTTACAAAAGAATTCCCCATTCCTTTATGGGCGAAAATGTCTTTTAGCTGCACACAGTCTTTCCCCCAAACTGTATTTTTACCTGAAATCCAGATCTGATATACGAAGAAGTGTTAGCTGTAAGCTTCCGTAGGAAATTAATGTCCTTCAATTCAAAAGGGTTTTTAAATGTTATAAACCTATATTTAAATAATCCAAGTGTATGATTTAGACAGACCACTTCAAGCATCATCCCTCAGATATTCCTGGTCTATTTTTTGCTCATAAATAATTATTCATTACTTCAGTGCATTATAATAACTCCCGGATAACTCAGGGCTCCATTAATCTGGGCATTGTGTATGGAAAAAAGGAGGAGAAAAGAAAAGAAGAGAAAAAAAATCCAGCCCGCATTCCTGAGATCATACCACATACATGTGAGGAATCTACATTAAATAAACCTAAATAAAAGGTTTAAATGAATTGTTATTTATAATAGGTAATATTTTTTATTCGTTTTCCATCTTTATCTCAGCAAACTTCAATCGAAGTCAGTGAGAACTTGACCTGATACAAAAAGTCTTTGAATGCGGTTTGTCACTGTCTTATCTGAACATGTCATGAACAGCAAAGAATTAAACCTGATATTACTCGCATCAGGAAGGTATTACTTGTCCTGTCTTCAAGGAAAGCTAGAAACAGACTATTGAAATTATGTGTCCAAGAAAATGGAGTATTTTGTAGCAGACAGAGAAATACAATATTTGGCTCCCAGTCATTTGCATTAAGAATCCGAAGATTTTTCCTCTGCTATAATCTTGGCTAATTTTAAAGGTTATATTTATATAGACAAAAAAGATGGTAGTCTCAGCCACCAAAGCATTAAAGTGACTTCTCAGAGGGCAAGGTTTTACTGCTGTGTATTTTCCTTCACTAATTCCTCCCTCATCACAATATGCCCCCCAAATAATACGTTATTTTCATAAAATGGGTCCCTACTCTCTCATCTCAAAAGCACACAAGGAAATCAGCAAAAAGGTATAACTATCCCTTTGACAGTGTCTAGATATTCATTGTGTTTAATTGTTGAAGAGACAACCCAAAAGGGGCCAATGATGAAAATCAAAATAGTTGCCCATGGATTTTAATTGGCTGCCTCCCATTCACAGTTCACAGTGGGTTTTGCCAGTTTATGAGGAAAAGTAAAAAATACAAAAGTTTTGTATTTAAATAAAAAAAGGAACAGTTTTCACACAGAATCACGGGTCCAAACATATCTGTACCATATGCACTGGACTGGTCTCACCCTGGGTTTGCACAGGTTTCATTCCAGTAAATGGATGTCCTGAAATGACAGTAAAGACAACAGAAATTCGGAGAAGCTCAGAAAGACAGAGGAACCATTCTTAGCAGTTCTGCTTAGAGATAAGAATGTGGACGGGAAAAAAACAGTGTCTGTATGACACAAAAGCTCATTTCCATTCACTTTTTGGGGATCTTATCGTGGCCATGAGTGTTTTATTGAACATGTCCTGTGCTTTCCTTTTTACTCTATGTACAAACATTTTCCAATACTTCTTTTATTATTTATCCCAGTGCAAACACTTGCTACCAAAGAGTAGGGTAAATAATGAGAAATACAGCATCACTTGTGTGAGGACACAAAAATATATGGAAGACCTGAATGCTGAAAAAAAATCCACACCCCTCCTAACTGCATAATGTAATATAAAAAAGGAAAAGCAGAGGATAAGAAGAGGAGGATCAGAAGATGAGTTATCGTTCCTTTCTGAATCTGCTGAGACAGACTGTCCAAGGGAAATGAACTCATCCCAGCCTCTGGAAGGAGACTCCCAGTTGCAGGAGAGGAATCTTCCTGATGCAGTCTTGTGATAGATTTTCTGGAAAATGAAGATAATTTAGATCAATCAAGCTACTGAAACAGTTACAAAACTAAGAGTTAAGACATCTTTAAAAATATAAATAAAGCCATTTCTCCATGGTTGCAGAACTGAATTATTCAGTATCAATTATAAACCAAATATTAATGCTGAGTGAATAATTCATAATTAATATTTTATTCAATGAAATTAGCTCCTTTTGCTGCTTGTGGAATATTCTAATTTTATTTTTTTTATTTTGATTTGGTGTGATGTCCTCACTAGTATTTTAGCAATTTATTGCCATTGCCCCTTGAAGTGCTCAAAAATGGATCTTTCTCTTTATACTCATGGTTTAATGTTTAGGTTCTTTGTGATTGGGCAGATTTGTCTCATGGCATTGTGTAAACTGCCTGATTAGATTAGTGCATGGGATTTTCTCGCATGAATACACAGCTATGAATCTGCCATTCATTTTCTTCAAATATTTGTGCACATGGGTGTGAAATTCACTTTTTGCAGATACTCATGCAAGTAAAATGTGATTGAATGAGTGTTTCTGAAAAACAAACACATGCAGAAGTTCATGGTGGCTGCAGCAAACTCTTCAAACAATTTGCATGAATAATCTCAGGAACCTTCTTCAGGCTTTCTCAGATTTTCACTTTTTAAAAGTTTCTCAGATCAAAACTCTCCTTCAGCGTTTATCAGGAATGCAATTATTGTTCCAGCTGCTCTTCTGGAACACTTTGTTCAATTTTCTTGCATTTGTACAAATTGTCTGAATGACGTTCTTTGCAATGTAACAGCTTTACTGCTATAATCATTACTAGCCTGTACATATGAGTCCCTCCTTTTCGAGGTCATTCCTGGAGCACAAACATTCACACCACTGTGTGAAAGAAGAGGTGAGAAAATGTGTTAATTCATTTGCTGTGGAAAGTTAGTTTACATGTGAAGGATATTGTTTGCATGAAAACAGAGGCGAAACACATCAGTCAGTCACAATACATGTCAAGTAAGCTTTACAATGATGATGGGAAGATTTTCCTTTTTTTTGCTTCCTTATTTTCCCATCTAGAACTTTTGCAGAAAAACACTGTAAATTCTATGTGTTTCTTATGTAAAGCCTTCTGGATTATGGGTTCTTTTTCATCTCATGTGATGAGCCACAGAAGAAATCTCGGGAGATGATGCAGCTCTGATCACCTCTCATGAAAGTGACACAGGTTGTCTGTTCCCATTTCTGAAAGCTAAAGACAAAGAGATGCACATTTTAATTTACATATTTATTTTTAATGCTTACCTTCCTTCTGTCAAAAATTCATTGCCATTACTTGTATCCATAGTCAAATCCCGCCCTGAAATGCACAAGCTACCTAATACCAGCAGGACTGGAACCTCTTTCTCAGCCAAATAATCCCAGAATTCTGTTTCTGTGAGTGTGTAGAAAGGCAGATCTAGTTTGAAATGTTTGTCCTCTTCAAAAATGAAACATCATACAGCTTCACTTTGTCTGTCCCTCCCAGAATTTCCTCAGTCAGCTGATGGTACCCCATGAAGGATATATTTGTTGTGTAAAAAAGAAATTATTTTGTTTTGAAATTGCTTCCTCTTTTTATTTTTATTATTTATTTCAATCCACATTGGAGCTGAATAAATATTTTTCAATCTTATTTGGGGTGGTGGGGTGGAGTTACTTCCATATTTGAACATTCTTAATTATTCTGCATCTGGGTTTTTTTTTCTGAGAAGTAAGAGTTTCTGTTGAGTGTTCATCAAGACATTTCCAGCAAAACCAGTTCCTGAATAGAAATTAATTGGACAACAAAATATGCAAAATTTGTGATGCAAAACCTGCCTCTTTTTTTTTTTTTTTTTAAGCAAATGCAAAGATATGGTGACACAGCTGTATTGAGCAATCCTGCTCAAATTTCACCATTTTCCAGCAAAATTCTGCAGAATGAAAAGGATGAGTCTGGCACAATTCACAATTCCCTTAGCAGTGCAGCATTCACAGAAGCTCGATTCCACCCTGTTGTACCAGCTGAAGTATTCCTCAAACTGGAGTGAAGCAGTACTTGGAGCCACGAACTCATCTTTTCTTCTGAACCCCTAGGTCTCATCTTACTGAACCCTTCTATATTGTTAAAGTCTTAAATTATTTATCAAGATCATCTTCAAAAATGAGTAGTTCTGTTGCATGCTGAAGTGGGGAGCAGTTAAGTCAGTAGGAGAAAGTATATTTTCTCTATCACTAATTAAGTGTCCTATTTTCTTCTGGTGTTTGAATTCTGATTTGTGGCATTTCAAAAAATTCTTTGATAATCTGTGAGATTTCACATTCAACTTGATTTCAGTAACATGGTAATAGACTTGTTTAAGAGCTTCTCATTCTCCCAGAATTTATATTCATTTTACACAATCATGGGGAAAAAAACCTGAGAGCTAAAACAACATAAGACTACTCCACAGATCCATTTCTGGTCTGCAAGGAGGATGGTTAATGAGATTTTCAGTTGCCAAAGCTGTTGGTTTGCATCTCAGACTTAAAAACAGATTTAAACTTTATTCCTGACTGGTATGTAATATCAGGTAGGATATTGGGATTTTAAGGTTTCAATGCAAACATTAAGAAAATATGTTACCACTGTACATTTTTAAGAGAGTATCTAGTTGTTCTTTATGATTTAAATGGAGTGTATAATACTTGGGTCCTGACTCAGGAGAGCAGTATCGTGCATGACCAAAAAATCTGCGTTTCAGAAATTGTCTGTATTGCTAAATTGGATTTCTAGAGGGTTAGGACAGGCATTCATTCTTTCTCTTATACTGGGATAAATTTAACCTCATTGGAATTATAATGGTATAGGGGCGATCAGAAAAGGCTCCCCAAAGATCCCAACTCAGTGTAAAATCTAGGTTTCAATGTGTGTCATTAGATAACACCATGCAAGTCTTTGGAGCATGTGGGTACACTGAATACATTTCTTTGGAAAAGCTGCCAGGGTTTTTGGTGTTTGGGTCAGTTAGGTTAAAAATCCTAAAACAGATTAACAAAATGTCAGGGAATCAGAACCAGTTTTAATAAGGTACCAAATATGAACATAAGATCAACAAAATAGAAAAAGACAAGCAAGATATACTCCTAGCGTGCAGAAGCCAATTGTCTGCATACAGTGTAGGAAAAGTGCTTTAAGAAGAAATCTATTTATTGTGTTTCACTAACTCCTAGTTTACTTGTTTTTCATGCAAGTGGAACAATCATTTTCTAACCTCCAGAAGCTAACATAGGATCTGAAAATCAAAATGGATTCTCCTCTTTTCCTTCACTGTCTCCAAAAATTAAGATGTTATAAACTAGATTTACACCTTCACATACATTAGTCAGTGGGACTTCCATCTCCAACTCAATACAAGGTGAATTTACGTTGATGGTACAGCATGAGGATGTGGAAACCAGTGTGAGCTGAGCTTCCATGTTTCATTTGCCTGGATGGCAAATAAAAATGTTGAATTTGTGTTGAAAACTCAGCAGCCTGTGGCAGAGCAGTGGCAATTTTCATTGATAAGCCTGGGCAGATTTCCACTTACAAAGTCAGTTGTCAGAATAATGTAACTCTCTGTGGGAATTACAAAGAGGTTTCAAACATATCAGTGCAAACAGTAGATAAATAGATCCATTAATAAATGAGGTGGAATAGGGAAATCAGTGATGAATTGTAAAATGGCTGAGTAGACGATCTGCATTTATAAATATGTCCTAACTTAGAAGAACAGGAAAAAGAGGTATAGCTAATTTGAAAGTCATGAAGAGCTGGAAACCTTGCAGATTAAACTATTATTAAATAACAGGTGGAAGAACACTTAGAAAAATATGCAGTTTTGAACCAATAAATTGTAAGGTTTTGGGCTATCTATACTCTTAGTTTTAGAAGGAACATTGCAGGTGTAAGAAAAAAAGAAAAAGTAAAATAGGCTTGATGAGAGTAAGGGTGAACAGAATTTACTGTTTATGAAACATGAGAAAGAAGAAAATAGAGGTTTGATTTGTGAACATGCTCAGGATTTCATATTAGTGTATAAAAAATTGGAAGTATTTAGGATCAGGAACATAAAATGAAATAAGAGATATCAGCGATGCTTTAGATGGATGACTGTTATGGTGAAAAGAGCTAGCATCTCTGCAATCATGAGAGAGAAACTGCTGACTTTGGTCATTAAGAAGTACTCTCAACTGTTTGTTCAATTTGTTTAAATGAGAAATGGACTGCTAAAGAATCGTTGTTGCCTGTGTTGCAATTTTTTGGATATTGTACCTAGATATGTGTTACCGAAAAAGCCGGTCTAAGAAACTCTCTAAGACCTGATTTTGGAGTTTTAGAAAGCAGGCATTCTTTATTGCAGCACCGGGTGCACAGGGGATGGCTCCACCTATTGTGCACACCTTTACCTACAGCAAGCAAAATTTATATTATTCCAGTCATACATATTCATATTATCATTTACGTAGTGCCCACCCTTTGGTCACGTGCAGTGTGGGTCATCTCTTTGTCCTAGTTAACTGGCCTTGGCAATTTTTAATTACAAAAACTCAGCAGAACTCAAAACTTATCATCAAGGCCCAAGGCCTGAGGCCTCCTGTCTGTGGGCACCTTTAGTGCATACCATTGACAAAGCCCAAGGTTTCTCTTATCTAATTAGTACATACCAAAATTTTGAAGTTTTCAAGCAAGGAAAAGTTCATCAGTACAGTGATATAGTAAAATTTTCCTTCTCCTGCCTTTGTTCAAGGCATCACGTGCACATCCTGGGATAAAAGCATGTGGTTAACTGATGAATATTCCTACTGGATATAGGCTCAAACAATATTAGCAGTCAAAGTTTTGACAATGCTGAAGGATGAGGTTGAGGGAATAACAGTCATTCACAGATAATCAAGCTAGACTTGTATGAATTTACACCATCCTTCATTAAGGTGCCAAAACCATTAATAAGTGTAGGTGGTTGGAAAACTTAAACTGTTTTCTGTGATTTGTGGGTTTTGCAGCCACTTCCATCCCCCAGTTGTATCTCATCAGATTGCCACAAGCGCTATGTTTATCTACTGTCCATATTAGGAACTTTATGAGTTGGGCTAGAAAACGGCAGTTTCTCAGAAGTAGGAATGGTAAGAAAGTTGATGGTGGGAAGGGGAGGGTTGGTTCTTCAAAGCATTATACTGTCTTAAAAGGTTCATTTGATTGCTCTTCAGTCTGCCTGGAAAAGCTGGAATGTCATTATTCACACCATTTGAAAGGTCTGAATGACACAAGATGGAGCTGCTAATGACAGAGTCTAACTTCAATTAAGCAAACAATAAAGACATTAATAACAACTCTGTAGAAACTGACAAATACCACTGGTGATTGGAAGACACTTGCCAAATTGAATGAACTAACAATATGCCATAGACTGATCTCATTTTGTGTTTGTTTACATATTGATTATGCCAGGGTTTTGCCTCTTGATTTGATGTCCCTAGTTCCTCAGTCTCAGACTGTCTGCTGCAATCCAGACTCTATAACAACCTAAAAGAAGGAATGTTTCCAGGCCAAAGCAACTATTTAGATCAAATCTGAGCAGAATTGGTTTGTGTATTGATAAATTTCCACTAACATGAAGAAAATGAGTTGTATCATCTAGATTTGATGACAATATAACTGTGCTTTATGTAAAGGAGAATAATTTTATTGCCATTGTAAGCAACCTTGCCATTTCAGATCTGGAACAGACAATGTAAAGATTGACAAGATGTAATCAAAGAATTCAGCTTTTTGCATCCTTAGTGTACAACCTATCATATTAGTAAGGAGTGTATGTGTTCGTAAATTGGAAGACATAATCTCTTTGATATTTCCCTGCAAAGAAGGACTTGGGGGTATTAGTGGATGAAAAACCGAATATGACCCAGCAGTGTGTGCTCACAGCCCAGAAAGCCAGTCACATCCTGGGCTGCACCAAAACAAGTGTGGCTAGCAGATCACGGGATGTGATTCTCCCCCTCTACTCCACTCTGGTGAGACCCCACCTGGAGTACTGCATTCAGCTCTGGGGTCCCCAACATAAGAAGGACATGGACCTGTTGGAGCAAGTCCAGAGGAGGGCCACAAATTTGATCAGAGGGCTGGAACACCTCTCCTATAAAGACAGGCTGAGGGAGTTGGGATTGTTCAGCCTGGAGAAGAGAAGGCTCCGGGGCGACCTTATAGCAGCCTTCCAGTACCTAGAGGGGGCTTGCAGGAAAGCTGGAGAGGGACATTTTACAAGGACAAGGGATAATGGCTTTAAACTGCAAGAGGGTAGATTTAGATGCGATGTAAGGAAGAAGTTCTTCCCTGTGAGGGTGGTGAGACACTGGAACAGGTTGCCCAGAGAGGCTGTGGCTGCCCCATCCCTGGAAGTGTTCAAGGCCAGGTTGGATGGGGCTTGGAGCAACCTAGTGGAAGGTGTCCCTGCCTATGGCAGGGGGGATGGAACTAGATGATCTTTAAGGTCTCTCCAACCCAAACCATTCTATGAACATCTTGTTCCACTATGTCAGGTGTACCCCAGACATTTCCCTGAGACCATAAAGACCTTACAGCCTTGTAGAAAAGTGCCTTGACTCTGCCTGTTGCATCATTTCAATGTGAACACACTTGCAGTAATCTGACTTATTAAGAATGAGCTGAGATCCACAGTAGGACAAAAGTCAGTCAAAAACTATGATGATGATGATGATGATGATGATGATGATAGTAGAGCATGGCATGGCTACAGGTTGGGATATTAATGCATATGCAGATTCATTCAAAACAAGAAACTCGGCACTTACTGATGTCTTGAATTATAACAGGTGTAGCTCTAGACCATGGATTTAGATTTATTTAAATGTCATTTTCATCTTCCTTATCCTGGGTACAAATTATATATTGTCATTAAAGAAATATAGTTACTCTTTTATTTCATTTGAAGGGAAATACATTAGTGTGATCCTCTGCACTGTGGTGACACTTTGCTTCTCTCTTCTTTAAAGCCAGACTGGTGGTATCTTTAGCTGTATACCAGAACATCCTTTGATGTCAGAGAAACTATTGGTGAAGCTTCAGTGCTGCAACAGTATCTGAAAAGGGCCTGTTCCATGGAAGAGGACATTGTTTGACAGAGCTCTGACTACCTTTAGCACATTTCAGTATATGTAAAATGCCAGACCAGGCAGTAAGCAAACTGTTTTCTCATGCACAAATAGTAATTTGAATGATGTTTTTGTGGATGGTTATGGTTGGAAAACATCTTCCTGCTGTCTTCTGAGAGTACTGATGATAAAGGAGGAAAAAATAGTCCTGAGTAATTTCTCTTTACTTTTATGAACTGGGTCTTATAGTGAATACTCATGTACAAAATTGCCTCTTGATTTGGGACTGTTTGCCTGATTATGTTTGCCTTGCCAAATGTGAACATATTTGATCTCATGATTTTCACAGCAGTATGATGTCATTGGTTTTCATCGGAACACTCCAGCTGGTGACAAAGGACTGAGATCAGGGATTCTATTATTAGGAGTTATCATATCTTATTAATATACCCTCCTCACTCCTGACTGTCACAGCAATAAAAATATCATGTAGCTTCTTTTCCCTTTAGAGATATTTTTAAAAATCCACTCCAGCAAAGAACACAAGCCTGGTATCCTTTCCCATGTTCCAGTGATTAAAGATTGTGTACAGTTTTCTATGATTATATGATCCTGTTAATTTGGCCTGCATTTTCAAATGTGTATGCAGATATGATATATTTATAAGTAAAAAGACTTCCTTTCCATTCACCTTACTGCAGGCTGTTTTTACTAAGCCAAGCACACCTCTCATTTGAACAGCAGTGGTAATCAAAGAGACATAAGTAGTAAGGTGCAGTGATGTATGAAAGCGTGGCTTTGGTGATGAGAACAGTAGCTCGGGAAAGGTTGTGAGGATTACCAGGTGGGTAATGGCAAAAGCAGCTGCAGTTTTATTCTTCTGTATATCCTTTTGATTTGCACTTTGAATCTATACTGCTCACTGCCTTGCATGTCAGAATGAATAACTGTAAAAGGATGCTGTAGCACCATTAATGGCAAAAAAAGACAAAAATGCTTGTTAATGTTGGTAACCTCAGATAAAAAAAAAATCTGTTTTCTTCATACACCTGGAAAAATTGGCAGGTTAATAACCCTCTACCTAATTCTTTAAAAAGACCCTGAAAACCCTATCTGCTTTGCAAAGCACTCCACTTTAGTGGATCCAACCTATTTCATGAGTTAGCATGTAGGGTATTTATACTTACATGCCTTTAGACTTTATTCTTCTTGGGACAAGGATCCTACTCTGTACTTCATATTTTAAAACCTATTTGAAAGTGTCAGACTAAACTACAGTGTTTTCGTAACAAATTGTTGGTAAATCCTCTTTGTCCCAAAAACAAAGGTATGGAAATATTAGAGTTGCAAAAGGTAAGCTTCTGAAACTGCATGATATTGGTTCAGCTCCCTGTTTGTGTTTAATACAGTTAAATAGTATTGCAATGCATCCACACCTTAAAGATGTTCCTAGTCTGGAATATCTTCATCATGGAAGGTCTGAATTTTCTTTCAAAAGTTTGATTTGGACACGGTTGTCTAAAGTCTTATAAAGTCAGTAATTGAGGGGAAAAAACAAAAGCAGATATGAAAGAAGATTGCTATCTGTGTAGATGGTGAGCCTGGTCTAACTGGTGGCCTTAGGACTACATGTCTTCAAAATCCTACATAGATGTACTCGTTCTGACTTTCTGTGTGAAACTGTGGATAAGTATAGTATGAAATGATCCCTAAAGTACTGGTGTAGAGACAGAAGGTCCTTTGTGGTTCAAATGCCATTTCTCTCTCCATCACGTTCCTGTCTTTCTCAGCGTCTGGCTGAGGAGCTTTCCTAGAGCAGAGTATGGGTTCCCACCACCTCTCCATTCAGCAGCAGATGGGTTGGAATCTTCATAAGGAAGCTGACAGCTCCAGTGGAGCCATCCCACATCTCACACCTTGGAGTACCCCTGGGCCAGGGGGAGATCCTGAATTGTAATGCCTGCAGGAACCTTTCACAGGTTCCACATGCTTGCTTCAGAAAAGGCAAGCTGTTTTGGAAATTGGTACTAAAATTGTCCTGCTGGCAAATGCCTTCGGAGACAACCACCCCAGACACAACACTGCTAGTGAAACAGTATTTTCATGAGCTTCTTAATTCCACAAAGGAGAATACAGCACCAGTGCTCAGTCTCACCAGTGCAATTTATACTGGATTCATAGGTGTAATGTGCCGTATGTACAGCACTGTGTGTATTACACTTCACTAGGTAAGGTGTGATAAAGTGATATCAGTTGACAGAGGATTGATACTGACAGGAAGGTACGCATTCTACTTTGCAAGCACACTTTTTTCCAAATAACTTTTTTGTCTTTGATTAGTTGAAACTTTGTGAGAGGTAAGTGCACTTATGCACTAATGTTCATATGAGAGCATTTGTACCGAAAGGAATCCCCTTTCTTTTGGATATTCACTGCTAGTTACATTTTCGTGTTGTTTTTCTCAACAAGAACAATTTTGCTTTTGATGATTGCACTGCTGAGTCACAGACTTATGCAACTGCTTCACCCTTTCCACAGCCCGTGGTCTACAAGAAAGTCTTAGGCACCAAATTATTTGTGCAAATCAAACAAAAATACCACCAAAAGGCCTTTGCTTTAAAAGAACACCCTTTTTAATGCTGTATCTTTTGTCCAGCACTTTTTATTTACTGGGTAACACTGCCAAGGTCCTGACATCCAGACCTTTTTCTGCATGAAAAGCAAAAGTCAAAGCCTTGCACCTCTCTGGAGTGTGCTGCGGGTTCTGGTGGATGAGACTGGAAGTATCTTCTGCTCCCAACTCAGCACCACAGGTGCAGACATGACAAAGGGGGTCGGCACCACTGTCTGTGCGCTGGTTTTGTTTGAGGTACCTCAGCACCTCTGTTCAACATTCCTGTGGGATTTGTAGGGTTATTGTAGGTTATTTGTAGGTTATTGTAGGAATCACCATTCAAAAGAGACCAAGAAAAGAGGATTTGACTGTATGTCCATGAAAATGCGGGGCAGAAGCCCAAAGTGTTTAATGGGATTTGTTTTTTTTTCCTGCCAAGTAGGAAAAGGGCAATCCTTGGAATGTGAGGTCTTGTACAAAAAATGGTGGCTAATTTGTCATTCAGGATTTATGAAGGACGTTTTCTCCTTTTCACTGACTGTAAAGAACAAATCAAATACTAGCTTTCCAGTCCTGAAAATTAGTACACTCTAGAGAGCCAATTAAACATTATTCACGTATCTCAGCCCCATATCAATGTTCTTCTTTTAAAGTACACTCCAAGTCTTCCTCACAAGCCAGGTAGTTGGTATTATCAGACTAATTTAAGGAAAGTTATCATTATAATATAGCTTTTGCAATTACGTGGTATACCAGGTGGCAAGACAGCATGGCTTTGCATTGCCAAGGTGCAAAACAAATTCAGTGTTCAATCAACCTGAGAGAAAAAGGACAATTCTCATTTGCATAAACATGTAGCCACGGAAACTAGATGCACAGAGGTATAAGGAAAAGAGATCTATTTTACATGATGTGCATAGAATATTTGACAGTTTAGATTGGAGGCGTCATTGATGTGGGTAGGAATGGTGCAGTTGGTTGCCATGGATATGATTTTCCCTACTGGCAGTGCAAAGATTGGCAGGGATGGATGCTAAAAAAAAAAAAAAGACACACACACACACGCATGCACACAAAACCCACCCAAACCACTGCAAGACTCTGGCAGACTCATTCTCTTCTTTAGTTGAAAAGCTGTGTATCCTTTTTTTTGTTAATTACAGCTCATCTACTATGCAGTGTAATCTAGAAACATTGATATTTCTATAATAAATCATTTATGTACAATATGTATTTATACCCTGCACACAAAGCCATAGACATATAAAATATATTTTATATGCATGTATTCTATGAAATAGATAGAAAGATATAGATATCTAATATTTAGGGAAAAATGTATATTTGTCTGTATGTGTTTATAATATGATTCTTTTTTCCTGCTTTAAGTTATAATCTGAAACACTCATCAACCTTTACATATGCATTCAATCTTGAACTGCAAAATATGCATACCAGAGTATAAATGTGAATTTGCGCAAAAAAGAAAGATTAGTGATTTTTCACTGATGTTCTGCACTAGCTTTTTGATCAGCTGGTTACTAGTTCACATATGAACTACTCAAAATTCTACTTACTAATAAAAAACCCAAACAATACCAAGCAAAACACAAGTTCTGCTGTCATTTTGCAGCTTCTACCAAATGGTAGTTCAAGTGCTTTGATCTTAATACAGCAACACTGAAACATATACTTCACTTAGCCGTGTGAGAGGCCCTACTGATGTCAGCAGGACATCGTGGACACTTAAGCGTTAGTGGTTTGCTGATTTGCCACTTGAGCGCTGAACATAGGTGCTGTAGCAAGAACCAAGCCCATGCTCTCCTACAGTTTAGCTCAGAAATAAAAAAGCTTATTTTAGCTTTCCTCCAAAGTACACTAATGGATGATGCCAGGTTGCACTCTCAGTAAAAGCAGAGCAAACCACAACCAGAAATATTTTAAATGAATGCTCATCCATTCATGATCTTCTGGGTATCAGCATAGCTACCAGCATAGTGTTTCTTTTGAAGCAGATGACATTTAGAATTGACACATGACTTTTTCATCCTTGGTATTGTGGAGTTTTTTAAATAAAATAATATTAAAATATAGGGGAACTGTTTATTAAAATAAAGTAGAAAGAGAAAGCACAAGATGAAACAGAAGTTTACACTTCTGATAAAACTTTTCTCAGCGAAAGTGATATTCTGGCTTCAACCACTGCCCCCATACAATGCAATAACCTTACAGCAAAGGGACAAATGTTCTTTATTGTGGTCTAGGAGACAGATTTATGGGCAAGGAGATGGGTGCTAAGGTCTCTGCCTAGTCCTATTACTCTCTGGGTAGATTATCTTTAAGAAATAATTTGACTTTCTGTATCCTCACTATAAACAGGAATAATTATAAAGTGCAAAGTGCCTTGGGATCTGTGGATGAAAAAAACTCCTAAAAGTGGTCATGCATGTCTATTAGTATTACCTTTTCCCTAGTTTGCACAGTTGAAACAAGTAGTTCACCTCAGTTGCAAATACGTATGTGAATAAGCTTCTCCACCTTCCACTTTGATGAGATGCTTGTCTTCCCAGTGGCTCTTACCTGGGCTTGCTGCATTAGAGCTACAGCGGCAGTAAATTTTGCATTGCAGCACATAAATGAGGCAGGAGACTTTATGACAGTAGGGAGGAAAAACAGGGAGAAGGAGGAAAGCAAGACTGGACTCCCAAGCAGCAGGGGTGAAGTCCTCTACTTACAGTTTGGATGAGGAGACAGTGACCAGCTCTGCACTAGTGCACCTGAACTGATCTGAAAGAACTAGGTCCAAGTACTTCATTCCCTCTTCAGCTTCCTATGGAGAACATGATCCAGGTACCTAGTGATGACAGAACAGTGGTTAATGGCTTTCAAACCTTAATGATTTTAATCTTTTTGCCTCAAGAACAAAGGTTTATTTCATTCTTATCAAAGACAACATGCATATTTGTCTTTAGTTGTCTCCTGTTCAGTTCTCCATTTTACTCCCCTGCAAATAACTGTTGAACTTCTTGGCTAATTTCAACCAAGTTTGCTGGCTAGGCTGATGCATCAAACATATTAAGTTTCCACATAAGGTTTCTGACTGTTATTAATAGTCCAAGAGATTATATGGGAAAGATCCTTTGGAAATCGTACTTCATTACTTTCCCTGCTCATGAAACTATGTGTTTTGGTATCTAATTTTAAAGATGAAAGTATGAATCGTAAATATGCTGCTGAATGGATCTCCTTTCACGTGCCTGGCAGTTCAGGCGGGCAGAGATCACAGTGGCTGTGACAGGCACTATGGCCCCACGGCAGCATCTGAAAGATGGTATTTCTCCATTTTCCCTTTCCCTGCTGCCCTTCCTCCATGAGCTCATGAAGCAGGGGACACCCTGAGCTTTTACTGGAGCATAGAAGCAGATTATCTTTCTGAATAAAAATCCCTTTGGTCTTTGGTCTTTGGTCTTCAAACCCTTTTTCCTAGGAGCACAGGAGACGAATGTTATTACAACATTGCACAAACATTATCTGTATTTCGAGCTGTGAGTATAACTCTTTGGTGATCAGTAGGGGAATTTTGCAAGCATCTGTTTGTCTTGGGTGAGCAAACACCTGCTCCAACTGCACTCTGAGACCTGTCTACAATCAATGCTCATTCTCAGGCCAGATAACTAGTACAAACCCTACTGAATCCTTCCTAAGATATTAATTTAACACTGGAGTCACCTTCTTGTCCCAGCTGTGTCACTCAAATATAGCTAAGATGAGAATCTGGTGCAAGAAATCTTCACCATTTTCGGCATGCTCGTTTTACTAGCAGGATAGCTCTGCTTGCTGCAAATCAGCAACTACTTCAAGATGCTGCTTTCTGATTGATTCAAATGTCCTGATTTCTTTTGTGCTCTCTCCCTCTCTCTTTTTTCTTTTCTCTTCTGGGTGGAACATGTGCCCAGCTTTGTAAACAAAATTTCAGGAAAAAGATACCTTGGCTTTCGTTTTCTAACTAGCATTGTCAGTACTAGATCAAAAAAGCCTTGTGATATCTCTATCTTTTGTGTAGAAAACAGCTCCGCTCCTTGTTTTCTGAGCCACCTAAATTAAAGCTTGAAGTGAAATGAAGGGAAAATGATGAGCAAGATGGATGTAGCCTGACATTTAATTAAATAATAATAATTGCTCACAATGACATTTCTTTTCATATAGGAGTTTCAGGGGCCTATGAAGCAAATCTAGTCTCACCTCCACAGAGAATACTGCACCCCTCTCCTCTGAAAAAGATGTCAACAGAAGTTCTTACTCCTATGAAACTGGTCTTACTGATACCTTATACTATAGTTTCCACACACCCAAATTAAAAATATAAATCCATCCTTTTCCGTGTTCAGTGCTGAATACCAATATATGTGTGGGATTTTTAATTGCCCACCTGATACTTCTTTCCTAAAGAGAGGTAAAGGAGACATCAGAAAGTTCAGCCATTTGAATGACCCAGCAAGCTGAGCCTTCTTGGATGCTTTGTCATGTTTATAATAGCCTTTGAATCATGTTGCCACCATTAACTGTAACAGTAAAATGAACATGGAGCTCCAATGGGATAAAAAGCAGCATATAGAGGACTGCAATGCTGGAAGTCCCATCTTTCCAATGCGGCTGAGCATTGTTAAGGCAAATGTCATGTATAAAACCTCTTGGGTTTCCACTTATCACTGATAAGTTTGTGATTCCAACTTTATTTCAGACCACAGAAAAGGAAAGTGGGTGTATACAATCATTTCAGGGAACACTGTTTGTCTGAGTCCAGCAATGTATATTGCATCCCAGGTTTAACCGCAAATTTATATTTTGGGACTATTCAAAATGTCACGGATATCAGTATACTCCTGTTTCTGGACTGTCAGCCATGATGAGTCAAACTTTGCAAACGTGATCTTAGTATAATACACTGCTCAACACAGTGATGTTCATCACCAGTCAAACTAAATTTGAGCTGTATGTCACAGATCCTAAAGCCCTATTCATCATTTTTTTTAAATGTGGTCTCATAACTGCACTATGGCTTCTTCTAATGTGCCTATCTCTATCATTAATTTTCCCTAAGATAAAGAAAGTACAGAATGTTATGATTTACAGCTTAAGCAGTTGACTTTTTAAACCATTACGTAAACTAGTAAATCAGGCTCTGCAAGAAGCTGAACCTTAGTTTCTTCAAGTCAATTTTTTTTTCTCCTCCTTTCTTTGATATGCTCTTTCTCTGAGCATATTGCCTGTGAACTTAATGTGATACAATACTGTAAAGTATGGTAAAGAAACTACAGCATAATAAACAAATAAAAATATCAAACATGACTTACTTCTTTTGAAGTATTCCTTTAATAATCTAGTATGAAATCTTGGTGATTTATCACTGAAAACAAAAACAAGGCATTTTTGCACATGCTGGTGATAGAGTTCATCTTTCTTTTAAAAGGAAGATGATTTTCCACTCCAACATAAAACAAGTAGTGAACTGTGGAGTTAGGCATATGCCATATATACATACATACATACATATATATATATATATGTGCCATACATTATCTATGCATTATGTTATTTTCCCAATACATGTGTGTATATATATATATATATATGAACCAGAGAAGAAGAACTGGTCTTCCTTTTGCCTCTGAAACATCCAAGGCTGCTCCCTTACACTCCTCAAAACTTGCTTCTTTCATCTTTGTACCACTAAACTCCATTCTGGTGGTAACTGCTTACTTCACTCTTTCTCTTTCTCATGCAATATTTGAAGAAACCCTATCAACAGTTATAAAATGTCTGTTCAAAATTATCTTTGTGTTAACCTTTGTACATGTTCTGTGAGATAGAACAAGTGGATTAGGACTGTGATTGTGTCTTGAAAGAAATCCGATTACTTGATAGATCAAATTCATAGGCAATCACAACCTCTCCTCCAAAGTCCTGCCACAGAGGAAATTAAACAATCCAGATATCCATCCGACTTAACCTTCTACTTGTGCAGGTTTGGATGGTGTAAATGAATTGAAATGAAAATTTTGGCTTGCATGCACTCAATCAGTTTGTCTTCCAGTGGCCTATTTTTTTAAAAATGATGTTTCAGGATGCAATGTTTTGGTCCTAAAATAATGAGGTTTCTTGAAACTCATTTCTGCTCATCTAATTATTTTCTCATTTCATCTCTAGCAAAATTAAAACCTCCATTCTTCTTCAGACTTTCCTTCTAAGAATGGAGGTTCATCTGACCAAAGTACAGAAAAAACCACCCCATAACTTACAAGAGCAATCACAGTTCATTAATCAAAAATCAGGTTTGCATATTGACTGCTTAAGGCAAGATATCAGGCTTATGTCCTTGGAATATGGTGGTTGGTGGAGCAATGATAGGGGTAAAAAGCAGAGAAAATTACAAAGGAAAAACAGTAAAATACTTTCAGATCAGTAAATTCAAGGCACAGTTAACTGCTTTGGGAATATCTTATGTATACGAGATACCATAGTATTTTTTATTTGTATTTAATAATATGAAATCATAACTGAAACTCATGTTTAGATAAAACAAATTTAGCAGCTCCTGCTGCATGTAGTGCTTATTCTGCCTTGAGTTTGAAGAACTAGTTGGATCACATCTCCCTGATATACCTGTATGAGTGTATTTCAGGAGTCTAGAAGTAAGGTGACTATGAAACTGATAATGGGAGAGTTTTTTCTTCTCCAGAAAAAAAAAAAAAAAAGTCTAAAGAGATTCATGGCAATTACCTGGAAGAAGGGGGTCAGTATAACACATCATCCAAATTGTGAGCCAGCTTTAACAACTGATCTGTGGACATTTTGGTGTTATTTAAAAGAACTGGAAAGAGGCAAAAAACTCCAATCCTTCTGCCAGACCTTAACCAGCACTCATGAAAACAGAGAAACATTTTTGCCTTCTTTGTGCACTGGGAGACACCAGAAAGTTGTGTATCATTTGTATTTTCTTGACATCGTGGCTTTTGCTGGTCATGATCATCTCTAGCAATTCTGTGTTTTATATGCTCTGGATGCAAGTGCAAGTGCAGGCTGTGAATACTCTGTGATTGGAAATAACAACACCGCTGATGCTTTAAAATGAAAGATAGGGGAGATTTAGCCTGAATGTTACTGATAGAGATTAGAACAAAGGAATTCTTTCTGAAGTGTCTGATTTCAATACCTTTAGAATAGTCTAATTTTTCACCTTTTCTTCCAGAAAAGGCTGTCACAGGAGGCAGAAAATATTTAAAAAATGGCCCCTGGAGCCATGTACTCCTCCTCCCATTACCCAGGGAATATTCCCTTGTCCTGTTGTATGATTTTCTAATAATTAGTCCAGATAATTAAATACCATGATGGCCACCTGGGTGGACAGCAGGGTCTGAATAAGCAAAAGTATCAGTGGCTTCCACTCACGCATTGCCACAGTACTGCGTTACGCAAACCTGGTTCCTGTGCAAGAGAATTTCTTGATTAGGAGTGCAACAACAGGCACAAGCGCAATGCCCCTGTGCCCCAGCCACAATGTGGTACAACAGCTGTTCTTCAGGGAGTTACCATTTAGGGCTTTTTTTCTTAATGAGTCAGTACTGCCAGACAGTTGCATATCTTACGGAAGATGTCACGCAAACACTTTTTAATGAAGTCTTAGGCATATTTTGCATACGTTTACCCACTAGTCTAGCCATACTTCAAAGTTTCAATGTTTTGATAGATCTTGCTGATCCTGTTTGGAAAATATTCAGTAGCTGGTTGGGGGTAGACCCCACAAAAAGTCAATAAACTTCTGGATGAAATAAGCCTCTAATGTATGCAAACAAACTCTTTTTTTGTGGTGTTAATTCTGTTTCCATTCTATTTGTACACTTTTTTGACCGTGATTTCTCCTTGTCAAACCACTCATTAACTATAGCCCACAGCAGTTAATCTCTCCAGCTCTCCTTCCCACAATTTCACTTTATTTGTTTAGGCTTTTGATGCAAGCAAAACTGTGTCCTGGACATTATAAGTGTTCTTGTTGCATTAGAGAAACTGGCAGGTTGCTAGCATTTACACTCCGTTTGCAAAACTCACCAAAGCTTCTGTCACTTGGGAAGTGGTCAAATTTGCCTTGGGATGATTAAATATGTTTATTTAGGTTAAAATAGAGGGTGATGGAAATTGCCAAACCAAAGTGGAAAAAACTCTATGGTGACATAAGAAATTTTTTCCCCTCTCAAGAACATGCACATGTTGGTCTGCTGATGAGCAAGGGTGCCTTGAGGACACCAAGAAAGGAAAACTTGATTACTGTTTTAAGTTGGCTATTGATACTTCCCTTTCCATTGCTCTTGAGGCACCTTTGACACCTTCTCCAGCCCTACTGCATTAATTTTGTGTGAAACGTACCACTGACCAGAACTAGAATCCTTCAGAGTTACTGCACAAAACCAGTCCTAATCCACTTAATTTCTCTCGTGCTATCTTCTGCTACAGCTGTGCAAAGCCTTGCGGCTCCTGTCCTCACAGCATTCTGCAGACTTTCCTCTGGTCCATTTCATGCACAAATCACAAGCTGTACATTTGTAAATAGTTGATGTTTGCATGAATGCAAAATCCCCCTTTTTACCGAAGCTGGTTGCTGCAGTTCCCCGCAAACACAAAGCCTGTACTGGTCAGTTCATCCAAGCGCACTGGAAATCATGGAAAGCCACTGATTCTGGATAGGGAGGAAGAGTCATTTTTTATGAACCTTCAGTTGTGTTTCTGTCAGAAGATAACACAGAACAGAAAAGGAATCACTGACATACCAGTGGAGAGTAAGAAAGGGAAAAATACGCCCATTAAACACTCCTACTCATAGGGACATGACTTTTCCAGCAAAATACTAGCACGTAGAGGGCATAAGAAATAAACAGTTTCCAAATCACCTTCCACTCATGAGAAAGGGCTCTCACCATAATAACAAAACATGAGAGGTTGGGACCATCAGACTCTGCCTGTGTGCAGAGCCAATTTCCTCATGGGAACCAACTTAATAGCAGAGACAGAAGGAAAAAGAGATTTGGTGAAGGTCTCAGGTTTACTTGGGACTTGGAAAACCTGTCAGTCATTTTTTATTAAGCCAACACATCCCACAAAATATTCCAGGTCTGAGAAAAACACAAGGGTACTTTATCAGCAAGATAAAGTGGTCAAAACATAAGCACCAACTTGAGTAGGTGCTTATACATGCATGTTATTGTAGCTATTGAGTGAGAAAGAACACTAACAGACTTTTAATTTAGTTTTTAGAGGAATAGAGGCCTTTCTCTGTCTAGCACTGTAATGCACATTTGATTTCAGAGCCTATGCTTCACTGGAAGTCCTTCATGATAAGTAAGTACTGGCAAATTATGGGGATGTAAATATTATGTGTGTCAGGAGGAGCTAGAGGAGGAGCTGGCAGTACTGTCCCCAGTAATGGCCCTACCAATATGCATTTTTTATGACCTTATTCAAAGAGTAAACCTGTGCATCAGCTTAGACTCAGGCAAGCTTCTGTATTAAATTCTTATAAATCTACTCCCAAAAGCATTGGGAGTTTAATAAATGACAAAGGCATTCATAAGCTGAGGCTCCCTGAGTGTTATCAAGGAAAACATATAGAAATTATGACAGTGACCTATAAATAAAATATAAACCTGCCTGAAGATGTGTGAAGACTTACGTGGAACTGTCTTTAGCTGAGCATGGAAATAGGCACAGGTTTTGGATCTGGAGCAGCTAGGACAAAATTTTTGGAAGTTTTGCTTCAGCAAAATTAGTGGCTTTCTTCAGGCAAAATAACAAAGGATTCAGTTGCAGGATTTGCGTTTGTGGTAGGGAATACTTCCTTGAAGCCTCACTCTTTACATAAACCAGGCAAGCGTGACACAGGGCCTGGTGGAAACCCAAGCCTTTCTGAAATGTCGGGCAGGCAGAATATCTCAGGGCTTCTCAAATGGCTTTAGAAACCTACATTTTAGTGACTGAATCAAGCCCTAAGCATAACACTGACACAGGATGAAAAGAGTGTTGCATATGTGAAGCTTTCTCTTCATCTTTCTGGGGGCCTATCATGGTGAAATTTTTCCCTGGAGAAACTAAGGTCAGGTTGCAAACTAAATCCTAAGAAGTTCAGGAAAGGAGTGCAAAATTTTCATGAAACAAAACAAGATGTTTTAAGGCAATATCTGTTTGAACATGTGGATTTTTTATTTTTTAACTTGAACTTCTTAACTTGACTTTATGTAACCTCATTTGTCTTTACTCATCCTTCCTTGAATTTTGCCGACAAAACCCTCCTGCAAGGCGTTGATGGCAGTGATGGGGCCATACTCATATATCAAGGGGTTCATTTTCACTGCAGTGCTCTTGCGAAACAGTACTTCTCTGTTTAAAACAAAGAAAGTTTTATTTAAGGAAAGGAAGCATCAGTCTGGGGAGAACAAAACAATCCATCAGTCATGGGTGCTTCCCCACAACCAGAAACTCAACCTTCACATCAGCTTCTCCATCCATTGGCATCAATATCTGGTGCACACGTGTCCTTTGGATGGCTCAATTCTCTGTACATTGTCTCCCCCTGCTTATGATTTGTCATCTCTGGCCACTGATGTCCCTGAGGCCAGGAAAGCTCTCAGGCAAGTCCAGCACCAGCCCTGCGGGGACCTCATTTCCACCAGATCTGCTACCCCCAGCACATCCAGACCCACTGTACCACCAAATGAGATGCGACACTGCACTTTGATCCCACCTCTCATGCTCCTTTGCCACCATGCCAGAGCTCAGTCTTCCAGCTCCTGAGCAACTACAGCTCTGCAGATATCAGACGAGGATGTCTTGTTTCCATGTCCCACATCTAGATCTGGAAAAACTATTTTTAGAAAGGTAATTAAAATGCGATGACACTTGCTTGAGGCACCTGGCTACTCATACTCTGCCTTGCCACATTGTACAGCCTGGAGCCTGAGACTCACCTTGAAGCTGGACTAAGAAAGGTTAATTCTGTTGTTAAGCTCTTCAGGAGGTTCAGAGCAGTGTAGCAGCCCCGTAGCACCTATGCGCCCAGGGATTTTATTCCTCAAACACTTGAGGCTGGATCTATTCCTGTAAAACTTTCCGCCTGTCACCATGGCTATTTCAGCTCCTTTCCTGGCACGGATGGGAGGGATGCTAGTAAAATCAGCTGCCAATGATTTAAACACCATGGCATTGACACCCATTCAGAATAAATTTAAATGCCAGCAATTTGGGGCAACTGATTCCTTCCTTCTGCCATCTCAGAGCCTGTTCCTACTTAGGAAGAATGACAGAATCTATTCTAAAGCATTGAGAAAGAAGTTGGTTAAAAGGTGTCTTAGGAAAATCCATTTCCCTGCTGAGTTAGTACCCTTTCATTCACTGAATAATTAGAAAGAAAAATACTCAGCTGAAAAGATTTTAAAACCTGAACAAGTTTTTTCTCCTTTCACCCATTCACTTCTAGCTTCATCCTTCTATAAATATATAGCACTATTAATAGTATGTCCTAACCAGGGCTCTAACATAATCCCATCTACAAAAAAAGCAACCCAATTTTCTCAATGTCATAATAGCAAAAAAAAATTACATTTTTCTTGTCATACAAGGCCTTGTTTTCACTTTTATATGTAATACTTATCAGAAGGTCATATTATGTCATCCTAATGTAGCCCTAGGAGCCACAGTGACATACTCTTTAAGACAAATTATTTCCTACTTCTCTCTAGCTTTGTGGAGAAAATTATTTCTGGTTAGTTTATTTTTGGTTAGTTGGCTGCAGCAACTAGCTGTAACATCTCTATGGTAATGAAATCAGACTGTACAGAAAGGTGGGATAAGGTCCTGAGTCTCTTCTCTTTGTCTGGTGCTACAGGAAAGGTGTCATCCCTGGACTATTTGCTCTTGACCACAGTGTCTAAAAGCCCACCCAAGGTCCCTTGAAGAATTTTCCATGGACTCCTGGCTGTGTCCATTAACTCCTCACAGCACTTCAATCATGATGGAATTACAGGATTTTGCACATTTCTTCAGTGCTTACAGATGACCAACAGCTCTGCTGAGACACTAGCTACTGCATACCAGAAAATCTAGATACATGCACTTCACATAGGTAGATTGGCTTTGTGGTGCATGTGCAGAGTCCAGCCCTTCCACGGATGTCAAACCTATAATGGACATGCAAAAAATCTGTCCCACATTTACCAGATGCACTGCAAATGTGCATCCCACCTCTGCAGAGCATGTGGTGTAAGGCTACTGCTGCTGAGAAGCATTAGTCCCATGATGTATGCTTTAAACTGTGCCCACACAGGCTTTTTTGTCTGGATTCTACCTGTAGACAACAGAAATAACTTCTCCTCAGGGCTGTTCATATTCTAAAGCTTTGGTTCAAGACACCTGATAACATTATTTTCTAGTGCCAGCTGCATCACACTTGTTAATTCTCATGCAGCAATAGAAGTGCCATGCAGTAGCAGAAATAATTCATTATTCCAGCACCTATGCCTTGTATCACGTGGGAGAAGACATATATAAAGCAAAATATAGATTTCTGTGCTCATTGAAATAGTTTGCCAACAATTACACTGTGCTTCCTCCATGCCTTGACATCCAGGGCTCTTGCTTTGAATCTGGGTGGGGAGGTAGAGTGTTCTTGGACAATGACAGCCTCCTTCAAGAACTAATTTTCTAGGCAAAAGCCTACAGTAGAAGTGCAGGGACTATCTAACCTTCAGTAAAGTGAATGCTGGTGTCAGACTGGAAATTAGTTTAAGTAGAAAAGGGTAAAAAATTCTGCAACGAAGTGTCAAAACAGCCATTCTGGAAGTACCGGTCTGGGAGAAGTTTGCTAGCCTTGGCTTGAAGCTGGACTCATTTAATATTCCCATGAAGGGTCTTTGCAGAAGAAATATGAAGATGCTGATGACATGCATGGGCAGTGCAGAGGCAGGAGGCATTATTAGTACAAAAGTGGATCAGATCACATAGGGAGAACTACTGAGCCTTTGGATAAAATGGGAGGAATTTGTTAAAGTACAGATAAAAGGTATCCTGATCAGGAGTAATCAAAAGAATTTCTGCTGTAGGGTGGGGCTAATTGGCTGGAAACAGCAGATAAAGACCTGTCTGTCCCAGCTGGCAGGGGGTGGCTGTGGTCTGCTAGTGCGATGCGAAGAAGGAAGGTGGCAGATGTGACCCTAAGATCCATGAAGAAAAATACTGCCAGAGGGGAGTGTAAATACAACAATGAAAGGCAATAGTAAGACTTCATCTAGAGTCACCGCAGTCATCCAAATCTGTGAAATATATACTGAAAATAGGCAAGTGTGGAGAAGCGCTACTAAATAGGCCTTGGAGTTCAAGCATATTGGCTTGGATATTGTTAATGACCAGGAGGCTGGCTTGCCACAAGGCATCTTGGGCTACCATGTGTCGTGGTTTTAGCCCAGCCAGTAACTAAGCACCATGCAGCCGCTCACTCACTCCTCCCTCCCTGTCCCGGTGGGATGAGAAGGAGAATCGTAAAAAAATTAAAACTCATGGGTTGAGATAAGAATAGTTTAATAGTTGAAATAACAACAACAAGAACAACAACAACAAATAATAATAATAATAATAATAATGATGGAAGATAACAACAAGGGAGAGAAATAAAACCCAAGAAAGACAAGTGATGCATAATGCAATTGTTCACCACCCACCAACAAATGCCCAGCCAGTCCCCGAGCAGCGATCCATCCCTCCCAGACAACTCCCCCCGCTTCATATACTGAGGATGACAATCTATGGTGTGGAATATCCCTTTGGCTAGTTCAGGCCAGCTGTCCTGGCCATGCTCCCTCCCAGCTTCTTGTGCACCTACTTGCACATGGGAAACTGAAAAATCCTTAACTTAGCGTAAGCGCTACTTAGCAACAACTAAAACATCAGCATGTTATCAACATTATTCTCACACTAAATCCAAAATACAGCACTGTACCAGCTACCAGGAAGAAAATTAACTCTGTCCCAGCCAAAACCAGGGCAGAGTGGAAGAGTCCAAGCTCCTTGAGATCACCTGTACCCACCTATTAGATATTTTCTAAAAGAAATTGTGTGTGGTTTTAGAAGAAAGTTCCACATTAATTACTTTTTATTTTATGAATATGCAAATACTATTTATTAATGACCAAATAAGAGATACTGAGGCTAAAGTAAAAAGCAAGGAGAATAAATAGGTATAAACTGGAACTACCAGAGCTAAGAGCTAAGGCTGTCTAACAGCCTTCTTGTAGCAGTATGTGGGCAAAAGAAGCTAATACAGACTTATCTGTTGTCAGAAGGAGTGGGTTGCTTTTTGCAGTTGAGGACACTTTTAGATCTATATTCTTTAGTCAGATGCAGAAGATAATACAAATATGTCCACACTGGAGGCTACCTGTCTTGTCTGAGATTTGCAAGGAGGAGTGCTACAGGTTATATGAGAAATATATTGACATGAAGAGACCATGGAAAGGCATCTCCACCTTGTTTCTATTTCTGGCTAAAAACATTCCTTTTCATGTTCTTTGTGCTTTTTCTGGAGAAAGTCATCTGGAGTATCAGCAAAGTCAGGGGAAGAGGAGCTGACTGACGTCATTATTATTGAGAAGTTGTGGGAGGAAGGTAGAGAATGAGGTCGGTCAGGGAAGGGCAGGTAAAAATAGCTGTCTGGAGCCTGGGAGGAAGCTGGGGGCTCATAGCATGTCAGTACTGAGTACGGGGGGACCTTCCTCCAGAGCTGTAGGCAAGGCTGGCAGGTGAGGAACCTGCTCAACTTTGCATGTATTTAGTTTTTGCTTTGGGTGGGTTAGTAAGAAACGGTTATGGTGTAAGGCTCCTCTTTAGAAAGTAGGATCAAAAGCTCTTATCACACCTCTCAAAGAGAAGCAGAGTGTCCAAATGAACTTGATCTGCTGCCTAAGGCCAGTTGGTGGTGGCTCTGTAATTTGATTTATGGGGCAAGAAGGTATAACATCAAGAACTAAGAGTTCTAAGTATCTAAGTCACCGTAAGCTGAAATCCATACCTCCATTTCCAGGTTGTTTACATTTTTGCTCATAACCCTAACATGAGGACAGCTGTATTGCCAGGCACTGTTGCCAGCCAGAATTAATCATATCTTGCCTGTGCCCATCTCCTCCTTGACATTCTGCTTTTTGTCCATCTCCATCCCCACCCTCAAGGTGTCTCATGTTTTACTTGCATCCTTGCTTCCGGGTGGATTTTTTGTGGTGGAAGTTGAGGTAAAGATGGCTCATGGAGCAAAACCTATGAAGTGTTGAAAATGGGTTCTTCAAGTACATGAATAGGGAGAAAATCCAGTCATTATCACCCTTATTTCCTTTTCCTTTTCATCTTGCAATGTATTTTGCTCTTTTTTGGCTCCTGCACTGTCAAAAAAATAGTTGCCTGTGTGGAACAGATAATGCTGGTCATCTTTGTGAAATTTTACCCTGTCAACCAAAGAAGGAATAACTTCATTACAGAAAAGCACTGAATTTAGTTTTATTTTGAGAGCAGTAGAAAACCATAGGACTTGTGGTAGTGCAATTTTTATAAATAAATATATATAAAATATATAAATTTTTATAAAAATATAAATTTTTATTAAAAGATGTATAACATATATTTTTAATAAAAATATATATTTTTATAAAAATATATAGCTCATAATTATTCATTAGCATAAAAAATGAGAAATGCTGTTAATAATTAGCTCAAGCCAGCTTAAAAGAAACAAACTATTTGGGACCAATAGCACATAAAAATGTAGATAGCCTTTTTACAAAGAAGTTTGCAAAATAAATGACACAGGTTATGTTTGGATCATGTGGCAAATAAACAGAGAGATTTTGAAATGTACAGCATATGCTAACAATATTTTTAGATAAAATGATGGTCATATGCAGCATGAGTAACATAAAATAATATCTGGTCAACAGACAAATTGTTAACAAAATTGAAGACAACCTAATTAGCGAACTTTCAGTGCATCACCAGTAGTTTGTAGGGATAAAAATCCACGATCTCCGTGAATCATGTCAACTGTTTGATGACAGATGGTCTGGATTTTGAAGCTGACATCTTAAGTATCTGGAAAACCATGCATGAACTCTCTCCACCTCTTAACTGGCTGTAAACAACTGGCCTGTTACACCTTCCTGCCACTCAGGACTACCTTTTAATTCCTGTGTTCAGGGATGTGGGGCGTCGGTACACAGAAGAACTGTCTTCTGCAAATAATGGGAAAAAAAACCCAACCAAAAACTTAAAAAAAACCAAACCCAAACCACCACTTTGCTTAGTCCTTAGAGTTAGGCAAGTAATACTGTTCCCATTTCACAGACGGACAAGGAGGTATAAATATGCCAAGCAAATAGCTCAAGGTTAAATAGGTCAATGAGAAGTGTGTTATGTAAACAACTACTAAGTTACTGGTAGTCAGAGGGAGAGGAAAAGATACATCAGGAATACATATGGAAAAAGAACCAACATGGAAAAGAAGAAATTATATAAGTAGTAACTCAAAAAGTGTCCATTAGTGATCACAACTATAAATTACTCTTTGCCATACATAGTCAATTGTTGGTTGTAAAAATTAACTTTTCTAACATTCTGAGAAGGAAGGAAGAGGAAACCATTCTAAAGTCAGAAGTTTTGTATTCTTTTAGACCTCCATGTTCTCTGAATTTAAGTTTAGAAAAATGTAAACTAGTGATAAGCCTATGTGCAGATGGATCTTTTTGTCTCATCTGTTGTAGAAGGTGTTCCTTGACTAAAATTTAAGACTTGTTTTTTTTCTTCTGAGGTAAATGATGACAGGATATGATTTAGCCCCTTCTCACTAGGGACTAATGCCATCTGCTAAGTTCGATTTCAGAAAGATTTTGTGTTTTTTCTGTCTGGAAGTCTCATTACACCTGAAAGCATGGCTTTTATTTTCATAGAAGAAATAATGTACTGCCAATTTTCTCTCTTGTCTAAAAATATTACCAGTTCCATAAAGTCTATAAAGTTAGTGTTGAAATAAAGCATCACGAGGCTCTATAAATTAATGTTAAGATAAATTTAACTAACCTGGGAGTTCTAACCTAGATGAGAAAGCTTTCTCAAAGACTGGCAGCCAGAACAGGGAAATATCTTTGCTAAGAGTACCCAAGTTATTGTTACAGTCTTGGACCACCACAGCTGTTCTCCGTCTGCCTAAGCATCACTTGATGTATTTTTGATTGATTTTCTCCAGATGATGGGGGCTGCAGACAGGTCTCATGCCCAGAGCAGGAGATGGAGCCTAGAGGGAGCCCTGGCTCTATCCTTGGTGACTGCAGGGTTAATAAGCCACTCTGCAAAAAAAAATGAGTATAATAATTCACTTTTTTCCCCCTAGAAAAGGCAAGCAAAGAAGAAATTCTGGCACCTGGACAGTGCCAAACACCTGAGCACTTCAGGCTCTCCACTGTTCCTGGGTATTGTGGCCACACGCCACCTCTTAGAGCAAATTACAAAATTATAATTATTGTATGATTATTGTGATAATCTCACATTTCTTATTCTGGACAAAATCATTTTTACAACATACAGAGTGCACAGTACTGTGATCTTTGCAGTGTATAACTGTTGTACGTATCATATTAGCAGAGTGGATGAATAGCTTATAATAGGTACGTTTTGCATGGGGTTTTTTATTCTCTGTTCAGTGTTTTTCTTCCTTTCAAGCTGCCAGAAAACTGGATTATAATTTTCACAGATGTATTTTCTGCTTGAAATTATTCATCCAATAATTTCTATGAATTATCCTTAGCCTGTGAGCTGTTTGTTTTGCAATTCTGATATTGAGATGTTGAGCTGCTTTGCCTGAACAGGGGGGCCACACCAGCAGTTTCTATTCTAGATTGAATGAACTTCTTGCTTTGAATTGCTTCTCTGTTGTAAATTTAATTCTAATTGATTATCTGATGAAAGTGAAGGGTTTTGTCAATATTCTTGCAAAAAAACCCATCTTACTTCCTGGATATTTCTGAGAATAGCTGGAAATTTCCTCACAGGAAGCTCAAACAAAAAGAATAAAAATACAGTCAAATGCATTTATTTGTAAATGTGAACAAATACTCACTGAGTATTTTAAATAATTTCCTTTACTCTGATGGTGGTTATCATTCCCTCTCCCCTAGTCTGGAATCTGAGAAGGATTACTGGATTTTTTAGGACATTCTTTTTGACCCACTGGCACATTAATACTAGAAGTGTTTTTTATTCACTCTATAGGGTTTAAGATTTTACTATACTAATGATAAAATATTGTGATAGATGGCAATTCATCTCAGTTAATTGCAGTAACAGCAAAAAGGCTTCTTCCTAACGAATATTCACAGCTTGTATAAATACAAATCTTTTCCTTTTCAATATATGTCGTAAGCCACTTTTACGCTAAAGGATCCCTCTGTCTTCAGTCTCAGTCCTTGGTAAGCTGCCAAACACAATAGGGCATTAATTAACATGTGCCAGGGATTCATCAACATGCACAGTGGTAAAGAGCAATTGCAGACTTTTCCCCGTTCTCCTTTGCATTTCTGTGTAATTCATGAAAGACCTACTCCAATATGTAAATCAGCTAATGTTAAACACCCAGTAATACAGTTCCCTTTATTTTCCAGGACTGTTGTTGAATTTTTCACACATCCAAGAAAGACATGTCTCTTTTTCATGTTCAGAATCCATTTGCAGGCTGCAGATGGTAAAAATAGCATATTTGTTTACTTGCCATACAGTCTACTCTGTAAATAAATCATCTGATAAACTACAAAAAAACCCAACAGAATGAGATTCATTTCTCTTAATGTTGTACCAGTGGGAATGGTAAAATTACTCTCCCTGTTAGCTCAGGGTGACAGTAAGCTGGTCTGCTAACTTACATGAGTATAGGGAGAAATACTGTATGTCATTCAGTATCTAGCCTTTACCACCCAGAAGTGAGTAGTCAAATAGATCACAAATGTAAATTAAATTTCGATTAGCCTTCAGGTAGACCGCATTCCCTTTTTCTCCAAGGAAACCAAACTCTCCTCCCATTTCCTTGTATTTTGTTGTTTTTATTAGTACTGTGACTACTAACATTACTTTTAATAATAATAATAATAATAAAAATGAGAATACTGTTTTTTAAGAAAAGCATTTATCCTAATCCTAAACATTCTCCTTTCATTATTCACTTACAACCCCAACACCAAGGGAGTGTAGACATCTCCAATTAAATTGCTTCTATCTTTTTGCTGGTGTAATTTACAGCACAGAAATATGGAAGGAGATAACAGAGGGGAGTTTTGTTATACTTTTATATCACAAATATCTGATAAATAAGATGATGTACCTGACAGCCTGGATGTTGTGAGTACTTCCTTTTTTTTCTTTTTCTTCTCAATCACTCCATCTGTTTTACTTAGATCCTTTTCAATTTATTTCAAACAGACCTTTCTCTCTTTGACAATACCAAGTCTTTGAAAATAGTCCAAGGGGAATTGCAGGTTTTACTTTTGTTTTGTGCTTCTGGCTATTGATAACTTCAAATTACATTATTTCTTGGGATTCTGCATTAAAATGTGTTTCAGAAATGAGCCCATTTTACCTTAGAACGAGTAAGGCTCAAAACCTGAGCATCCCACTCGTCTCCATAGAAGGAGGTAAATTTGGCTCACAGGCAAGACAGATGGACTTTAGCAGTGCTAAACTCACAAGAGTATAAGAAAAGAAAAGTAAAGAGCCCACTGGAACATCAAAAAAAACCCATTCTTCCACCTTTTCCATGTTTAATAGCTGTTACAGAAAACTAAATATTATGTCAATCTGCACATCTTCAATCATTTTAGCCTCACCCTCATATGAAACATGTATACCAACATAAGTTTGAAACCTATTGAGGAAAGCTAGTAAGGTCCAAATCAAGATTTTTTTTTTTTTCACATGATATCATATAATCCAGAGATTTGAACACAATGTTGTCCCACTGAAAATGGTGTTTCTTCTGCAAACATGGGACAGTCTGCTATCTAATTTGCTGTAGCACTTCCGCAAGGAACACGAAGAAACATCTATAGCACTCCAAAAAACTAATGGGAGTTGTGTATTTATAGTTGCAGCTAGATCAAAAATTTTCTAGGTGTATAATTATCCAGATCTTGAGTTGCTAAGTGCAAAAGTAAAAAAATGTCACAGAAATTGTGCTGAACCATAATGTGTATAACTTTAACACAGCAAATACTTAATGGAACGACCGTCTTCTAAAAGTCCACATGACATCACTTGCCCAAATTAAACAGTACCCATTTTCCTCTGGTCTTCATGCAGACAGTAACAGGGTGACTGTGTGAGTGAAGTAGCTATTATGGATGATTGTGGTATTTCTTAGGCTAAAAATAATTTCTGTGGTACAGTGCAGACTTTGGACAAAGCATGGCTACTGCTCAGAAGAGCACAAATTCCTGTTCTCTTTAAGGATAACAGAGTTTCTAAACTTTTTGCAGTTTTATAACTGTACAGTGTAGCTGGCTTCAAAAAGGTTATTCTTTATAAGAAGTAATGCAATAAAGATCAAACTAAATACCTTCAGAATGTCTCTAAATAACTACTAAGTATTCAGAGGAAATTTAGCATCTCCATATTATGGCCATGAGATACCTTGAAACAAGTTGGGTGACTGCAAAATTAGTGTATTTTTCCTCTTGGTTGTATTGTGCAGAATTTAGTTCTGGTGATAAATCCACACAGTTCTGTTTGCCAGGCACAAAGATGAGTTGTAAATCCTGAGCTAGATAAAAATGCTATAAAGTCTAGCGAAGATAGGAATTAAACTCTACCACAAGCTAAGGTTTTTGAGTTTTGAGTTTTGCCTGACTCCTGATGTTTGTGTTCTTCAACTTCTTCCCACTTTATGGACAAATAAGGGCTGTGTATAGGTATATGACCTGAATAAAAATAATGGGCAGTATTTTTCCAGTGAAGCCTGGGGGATTAGAGGGATGTTCCATTAGTACCAGGCAAGAGGCACACCTAAGTCCTCTTGCACATCACTGGGAGAATGCAGCCTGACATTTTCCTCTCTGCCTTTCACACTGCATGTCTAATCACCAGATGACAATAATGCCTTCATACTGGCATTTTACATAGTGAAATGGTGCTGTGTGATATTCTAAAACACTGAATTATATCACCACAGTGAAATAAAAAAGGATGACAATGACACATCCTGTTGTCAACATGAAGGACAAATAAAATCAACACAGAAATCCAGTGCAGAAATCCACTGCATCGAGACATACACAAGCACTGAGTCAGACCCCATTTAAAACAGCAAATCAGCTGGGCCAACATCTGACTCTCACCAGCTGACCTGAATGTACTGTAGCTCTGAAGTAGAACCATCCCATCCCATCACCTTTGCTTGAAAGAAATCAGGAAGACCTAAATTCTGCAAAGCAGCAACCCAAGAGTGCCGTAAGGAATCTTTTCAGCTGTGTGGTGTGATAGAATATTTATTAATGATATTTATTATGTGTACAGATACAGTAGTGTACAGGTACTTATATTTATTATAAGACACCTAAACCAGACACCTCCCCAAACTAAGGTGCCTTTGCCATGAGTTCAAATACAGAATCAATGTGGAATATAAAAATTACAAGGAACTATATAACACTCTGCAAAACAATTAGGAGTCTGCTGCCCCTAGGAGATAAACTATTGAGCAGGATACCTAGGCATGCACTTTATTTCTGTATAGAGGTGGCAAAAAAAAAGAAAAAAGCTGCAAGAATACATTCAGAGCATCAGCACAATTTTTTAGTCATACAAACTTTTCCACTTCTTCCTTTTAAAATTTTCTATGAAATTTTTTTCTGAAGTTTTTAATTCTGTCACTAGAATTAGTGTTGCTAAAAACCACAAAACCTGAAATCTCAGCCAGCTGCAAAGGGTCCCATCTTGATCGCAATATGTCATTTAAACATGATCCTTCATTTTGCTAATAGCAAAATTTTCCGTATCATTAACCTGGAAAAACTTGTCTTCCTAAACAGTGGAAAGGTCTCTTTTGTGTAGGTAAGTTTCAAAATTGTTTATTTTTCTGTCCAGGTATGCATTTCTTGGATAGGTATTGTGTTTTTAACTTCTTAGAGACATGGCAAGACCTTACATTCTTGCCACTTTAAGACTAATACACCCTTCCTAGTGGTCAGTTTGACTTGTGATCAGTTTGATTTTCTATTAGTCTATCTTTTGACATTCATAGTAATAAGTACATGGCACTTCTGTTTTAAGGAGATTTTTAATACAATTATGTTAGCACAAGAAATGTAAACCTGTAGTGAAAACAAAGTATGTCTATCTTGCAGGTAGCATCCTTTAAAACACTGAATTTTGGCATAGATAACACTATCACCTAGGGAGCCCTGCTGTCTTTCACGTGGGCTATCTCTGGTTTCTTTTTGTCACCATCTCCTTTTCCAGATTGTTGTGGGTGGTTTTTTAGGAAACACATGAACAACAGGAATTACTAAGCCTGTCATCACTAGATAAGTCATTTTGTTACTTCTGCTATTCAGTCTTGAAAGTAATTCTTGCTGGACTGCGTGGTAGCTCTATCCCAAAACCAGCTTCACTGGGACCAGTGCATCAGTATGGTTTTATTGAAATTCCCTTACTAAATCAGTCTGGAAGTTAAAAGTCATGATAATAACGGAAAATGCAGGCAAGCACCACTTTCAAAGTAGTCTTTCCAGTCTGAAATACATATGCTGAGAGATTTCCCCCAAATCAAACAGAATTCACAAACTGTACAGAGACAGACTTTTCTACAACTGATTCTTTACCCCCCCCAAAGTTACCTTAAATGTGAGACACAGCACAGAGCTCAAGCTAGTAAACATGTTGGGCTAATTAACTTGTCTCTGCATCAGCCTGGCACTGCTGCAAGGAAGCAGATGTGGAACATGTACAAAGAGCGAGGAAAGAAGAGAATGGCAGTAGCAGCATCTTCTCACCTGAAAAAACCCTTAAACATATAAAATACGAGACAGAATGGCATCATAGAGAATACTGCATATTTATATTGTGGTTGCATGGAGAAAGCACTAGCTGGAGTGTATCAAACTCATAGGAAAGATTAATCAGCACAGAAGATGGCACATACTATCAGCAATGCTTAAAGTTACTATTAAGAGCAAAAGAGATAGGGTCGTGTATGTGTACACAAACTTTTTTCTGCTATACTGTCTCCACAAACAGTGATTTAGGAATATTCTGATTTCGAGGTTGCATCTAGGCTGTTACATTTCATAGCCATCAGTGAACTTGCCCTCCATGAATTTGTTCAATCATTTCTTTTTCCTTTTTAATCCTTTTTTAACAATTAGTCCCCAGAACATTGGCTTCACTTTGCCCCCATGGAAGTGAATCTCACAGTTAAGTTATCTAGATTTATTTTTTAAGTTGTGAGTAATCAGTTTGCAGCCCCATGTTTGTTTTCTCTGCACCTTTCATACTTTTATAGGCGTCTTTCCCAAGCCAAGAAGCCTAGCCTATTTAATTTGTTTTCATATAGATTGTTTCATACCTGATCATACTTTTTGCCCTTTCTCTATATCTTTGCTAGTTCTATTACACCTTTTTTGAGATGGAAGAATCAGAAATTCATGCAACATTCAAGACATAGGAACATCAGAAATTTAAGCCATGGCATGATGATATTTTCTGGTTTCTTCAGTTATTATTTTCTAGTACCTCGATATATATTTTTTATGCTTTTGGCTCTGCACTGACTCCAAAGTGTCTTTCCTGTGTCTTAATGTTTAACACACAGCTCATCACTGTACACAAGCAATTGCAATTTTTTTTTGCCCCATTTGCATTACTTTGCAATCATTTGCATGTACCTTTCTACCAGAAGTTTTTACAATCAGCTTTAGATCTAAATATCCTGAAAAGGTTTTTTAGCATCGAAAAACTTTGTCATGTCACCATTCACCCAGTTTTTCCAGACCATTTATGAAGATGTTAAATAGCATAAAATTCACCACTTACCTTGGTAGGACCTTCTTGGTAACAACCCTGCAGGACGACAACTGCACAGGTAAGAAAATGACAAAATCGTGAAAATGGAGGGATAGCCAGTTTAATTATGTCAAGGACAAGAATGTATTGGGGAAATACAGTATATAGAAGCAAGAATTGAAATGAGCTATGGCTTGAAAGCCAGCTCAAAAGTAGCAGGTACCAAGTGCAGACCTGGCTGCAAAATGGGGATGCAAGGAGCAAAGGATAAATAAGGGAGATGGGGGATAAACGGACAGTTTGCGTGAGTCTATAAAGAAATTTTTTAAAGTACTAGTTCTTGTGAAGGAAAAGAAAGTCCAAATAATGACAGAATTATAAAGGAACAATAATTAATACAAGAGTAATTCACAAATAAGTACAGTATAACATCATGTTAAAAGAAAATTGAAACTGTAGAAAACCACGCAAAGTAAATATAGTAACAGAATAATTTAATGTTCCTCAAAAGATGATTGTGTGAAATGTGTAGAAAAATCAGTGTTCACCATAGCATAACTTCCCCTTTCTATGGTTTCAACCACTTGTACTATCTTACACATACATGAGCAGAGCAGGTTGTTAAAAAGGAAGGAAGGAAGTGCACATGAACGAGTCTGTGTTACATCCCAGGTCGGGTGCTCATTTTGATTTACATTATCACTGATATTGGTGTTCAGTGCTAGGATGCTAGTAATTATTAGGACATGAGTAAAAAAACACAAAAAAGCTTTCTAATGTCACTGTGTAAATTCACAGGTACTCCCTGATCCTAAGCATCTAATGCAATTCTGAGCACTCTGTTCTAGAAAGGGTATGAAAACAAGAAGACAATACTTGGAAAAGAAGATTGGAGCCAGTGGCTGCCAGATACCAGGAGGTGACAAGGGATGGGTTGGCCGTGAGGAGGAAAGGGTCACACTACTGATGGTCTTGTCCCTCAAGAGTCTGCTGCCAGCCATGCTCTACCGTTCAGATGAACTTCAGTCTGACACAACACGCCTGGTCCTGTGCTCTTCATCCCATTTGCATTCACTCTGACTCTACCTCCCAGCTGTCCGGGAACAGGCTGTGATTGCACAAAGTTACTGTACTGCAACAAATATGCTACAACACGCACAAAGAAGAGTAATACATTAGAAAACATGCTGACCAGGAACACTCCTGAATTTTGTCAAGCCTCAGAGAATGAGACTGAGATAAAAGGATCCAGGGAAGCCTCTTTTTTAACATGTGATGAATCAACAGTGCGTATTTAAGCTCATAACATCAGATATTTTGCTGCTTAGCTGTACAGCCTCCTCTGTATGAGACATTTGTAAGGGATTATTACATTTATGTAATTTTATTTAAAGGTGACCTCTTCCTTGGAGGGAGGAAAGGCATATATTAGAGTGGAAGATACGTTCAAGTTATTTTCCATTTATGACATCCTTTTGCAGTTATTCTAAACCTTACCACATAGCAAACAGAAGCACCTTAGAAAGAATTTCATGAAGAGAAAGGTTGTTAGAAGAAAAAAGTGTAAGAATGCAAGAATAAATAAAAGAAGTAATAAGTCATACATCTATTCACATTTCAGAAAAGCAATGGCATGTTAATTTCCCTTTTTACCAGAACTACTGTGCTTGTATTTTGTTGTCTTTAGGATCTGCTTCTCTTCTTGACCCTGCTTGTCACCTTCTTTTTACTCCTGTGTTTTAAAATAGAGTATGAGAAAAATGAGGCTAAGAGATTAGCGGAAGAAATTTCTTTTACTGGGAACTAAGCAGGCATGGATCTGAAAGAAGAATTTTACAAGTAAAATGAACTCTATGACAATCTGGGCTTTCACTACCACAATATTAAATTTGTTGCAGAATTGCCCAGTGAAAGTATCGAGAATACCATGGTAAAAGTAAATATTGTGGTGCAACATTAGTTCAAGCTAACACTGAACATCATTCAAAAGCTACTGCGGAATGAATAGAAAAAGGTTCATTCCTTTAAACAGCCTTTCCATCAGGTTGTGGAGATTCATAATGGTGAAGATCAGCCCAGCTTTTCAACTGGCATGCAAGTTTTCTGTGAATGAAATGCTGAGGTTTTTCTTTCCTGTGCATCTGCACAGTGCTCAGCACAGGGGTGAAACTAACCTTTGTAAAAGTCACCAAAATTTAGTGTGTTTTGAAGGAGTTACAAAACCTGAAAAAAAACAAGTTTTCCTAAATTTTTCCATATGCTGTTTTTTACATGGCCTTTGTGTCTGTGCAGCATCCTGTACTTTCAGATATCAAGTAGATATTCCAAGATGACCAAGGAGCTACTTCACCTTACCACGTTGCTAAGTGTGCACAAATGCAAGCCCACAATTATTCCTGCAATCTGCATGCAGATATCTTTTAAATGTTGCCCTTTAACACTTAAATTTGCTGAGAAGAGGGAAAAAAACAGATCAGACTCAGCATTCTGCCAGCATGTGGAAGGCATGATGATTATGAGAGTCAGTCCTGCGAATATGTCTAAGAACTAATGATTTCAGAAATTGTCTTAATTTGGCCATTCTGTAGTGGCACCGTCTGAGCAGAGCTGGAGGAGGCTGCTGGCCAGGGCTGGATGTATAGCCTCCATCACCACAATGATGCACATCTGAGTTAGCTGTGGTCCTCCCCTGGGACAAATGTACTCTAATATTCTATATATTCTTGGTCAGTGACATAAGAAAACACGCAATTGCAGCCTGCCATTCAAAAAGAATATTTCTGTAAAGAAAAAGATGTGAAAATGTAGGCATTCAACTGAAAATCCAATCCTTCACAGTACAGAGCCTCTGCAAAGTCTTTTAAATGACCCTTTTTATCTTGGTGCAATGTCTGTACCTTTCTGAATAGTGAGACCTGGTAAGAAAAATACATGTATGTATACAAGTGGTTGACTAATGTATTACTCATGTGCAGTTTGTTCTTTTTGGCAAACTGACCTTATCAAAGGGAAGAAAGCTACACACTGTGACAAGCTGAGCCCTACTGGAAAGTCTGAATTAGCAGTGAGTGAGATTTCTCTGTTACCTCATTTTAAATGATGATCAGTGTGAATCATGTCTCTCTCTTTTCTGGGGTGATGATACTAAAGCAATGTCACTTGCTCGCTTTTTTTGTTGTTGTTATCATTTTCTAATCAGACACCCTGCGTTTCGAGCTTTAAGGGACAAGCCCAGTTTGCAATAATAGTAGTAACTGTCACATTAGCAATGTGATAGTACGCTGACCCTCTGATTACTTTTCTGGAATGCAGAAGTAAGTATTATTTCGATTTTAGAGTGGCACCTGGTTTCTAAAGATAGCGCTGCTCGTCGTGTAAGTCAGGAAATGCCAAGGACACTTCTATTGCTGCACCGAAGTGGAAGTTCATAATGGCCATTGGTGGAAAGGTGACAGGACTCGGGTGACTGACACAGGGAGAAGACATGGTCTGGTTTTGATCAGGCAAGTGGAGGGTGGCTGTCAGACTACCTTGCAGTAGCAGCTGCACAGCTGTATGGTTGGATCTTGTTATTTATCCACTGCTGCTCTGCCATTTGCTTCAGGAGGGTTGCTGCAGGTATATGAGACATATGAAAAATCAAGGGCCAGCACGCGTCAGAGGTCATATGTGTGACACATCTTGAGTCCCTATGGGTGAGCTCCCTTCTTCCTCTCAACTGGAAAAGCAGTGCTCTGGGGAAGTCTTCAGGAGGAGATGGTTTACAGGCATGTTTCTAGAGTACAGAAAAAAATTTTAAATTTACCTTAAATATACAGACTTATCAAAAAGCATTGTGTACACCAGGCCTTTCTCAACAGAAATGTTAGCAGAAGCTAACATGACCCCACTTTTCTTAAAACCTGCATCAGTGACACTGACTTGCAGTGGGCAGTTTAGTGCATGCAACATAAAAAAGCTTTCTCTGTTCCTTTTTTGCAATTACCCAGTTCAGTAACCTCTCTTCCCTATTTTTTTTTTTCTTTAATTTGGGGACCAGTGGAAAATAATTTCTAGTCAATATTTATTGTATTCTCCATGTCAACAAGCTCTTCCTTTTAACTGCCTTTGATTCTTCCATTTCTAGAGTTGTTCAACAATCTGTTTTTCTTCTCAGCTCTAGGAAGTTTACTGGTACCGTAAATGGAGGTGTTCTGCCACTGGCTTAATTACTTTTGTTTGACTTTCCTAAAACTTGGACTTTTGGCATTTCTTTTAGGGATTTATTTGAATGCTAATAAGATTTCTCAATTGGCAGCAATCTGGGCTGAACTGCCAGAAAATGTTGTGTCCCACAGGTGTCTTCTTCTGGGAAGGGTCTTCTGTTGTGGAAGGTGCTGCCATCACTGGGTTGAGTGGCCTGATAGAACAACAGGCTGTGGTTTGGTGTCCTCACCTTCTGCCAAACCCATGACAAGGGAACTAACATTTTTTTACTTTCTTTGCTCATATATCTCCTTAGCTGCTCAGTCTCTCTCTGTGCTCTCAGTAGTGGTGAAGCAAATTAACCACTATACTTTCAGAAATAAGACTATCAATTGTAAGGAAGCACTAGGGCCTGTAACATATTCAAGGACACAGCTTTGTTCACCCTATCTGAATTTCTGCTGGCATTTTGAAATAGAACAGCACAGAGAATAAATCTTTTGGAATATCCATAAGGAGCTCACCTATGATTAATATAGCCGGTGAGTGGGTGGTGTAATTAATCACTACACAACACTATGGCTGAAACAGTGTTTCTTTGAAAAAAAGGGGAAACCTCAAGCTAAAATAACTCGTCTGGACCTTTCTTTTAGGGCTCGTTTCCCCAGGTGTCTTGCAATAATTCCATGAATACACCAATAGTCGTGTCTGTCAGTCTCTGACTTTTATAAAGCATCCCTCCACACAGTGAAGTAAGAATCATTAAAAAGTCATCATTTATGAACATCCAGTATGTCATGATACCAGAGAGATTGTTTTCTGGTGAAGGGAAGTACTGAAGTACCCCAATGTGCAAAGGGTTGAAAAATAATGATGTTGCCTGTTGATCACTGCACCCAGGAGCTAAATACAAAGGTATGAAAAGGCAAGTATCTAAAAAGGTGGTTATTATTTAATGGGCGGGTACTGTTTTGCTCATTTTCTTGTTTTATCCTGCTGACAAATGGGAGGTTTTTCCATCACTTTTGGAAGTTTTTGGATAAGTTTTGTGGTGCACTGTATGTAATGTATTGGAGGGGGATCCATGCACTGGCAGAGTAGGCACAGCAGACCACTAGAGAAGGAAAAATAACTGTGGGTGTACTGGTTTGCCTGCACCTGGGAAGCCAGTTTTGCTGGTGATAATGAGAGCAAGGTAGGCATCAATGCTGGTGGGCTAAATGCTTTGGGCACAGCAGCAGACACTCCAGTGACGACAGTAACAGTCCTCTGAAACGCTTCATCTCCTTCTTCTCCAACTCGCCTATCTCCAGTCCTTGCCCCAAGAGAGGACCCGCAGGTCGACCCACGCTCAGGACAAGCCTTCACTGCAGAAGTGCAATGCCTTGTGCCTGGGGGTGCGTTGCATGGTTTCTGTGATGCACAGCCTCTAGTCAGAAGGAAGCATAGGGGATTAGGGCTGTCGGGATTTGTTCCCTTACTGAGCTACTTCAAAGATATGCTGCAGTTAGAAAAGAGATGAAGAAAAATTAAAAATCAGTAATTACCAAGCTGACTTGACCAATACCACCATGCACTCCTCCCACTGCACATTCTCCTGGTGAGCTGGAAGGCACTAGTCATGTGACAGGCACAGACTAATTTGTGCAAGCAGCATGTTAATTTGAAAAGTATAATCCTAAAATAATGTGTGATCTGAGTAACGTTAGAAAGATATCCCTGAATTTATCTGATTTCCATCCTCTTTCTATGTTTTCAAAGCCTGTTTTGGTGTTAGTTCACTTTCTTTAGGTTCAGTTTAAGTTAGGTAAATAATTAATTTTGCCATTTTGCCAATAAAATTGCATTTCCTTTTATTTTTTCATTGCACCTTTTTCATCCTAAAGAGTCAATGTGGATGTGAAAGAAGGCTTTTTGGAGTAATAGGTTGTAATACTGAAAATGTAGCATTTTCTGCTCCCATTGAAGCCAATGCCAAAATTCCTACTAGTATTAATGAACTAAGAACTGGGCTTTTAGTGTAACACCAGTTGGTTGGAATGAAGAAAATGACACTGATTCCCATGAGACATCAAATACGATTAGCATATTCATACGAAAGTGTGCACACAAAACCACACTCACATACAATTGCTATAACTGTTTCTACTGCTCAGTACTGGGGACAGACCAGGGCCAGCATTGTTTCAACTCAGGGGAAAAAAAAAAAAAAAAAAAAAAAAACCCTATTTTAAAAGGCAGTGTTCCTTGTGTCGCTTAGGGCCCCAGTTTCAAAGATGCTTCAGAAAGGATTCAGCTTGCTTTTTTTTTTTTTTTTTTTTTTTGAAACTGTGGCACTGAACTGTATCTCTGAGCTCCTCTGCAGATGTAACAGCACGGGTCTTTCCCCTGCTGAAGTCACTGGGGCCACTTCTATCATCTGTAGTGGGAGTTTGATTGATGGCTGTAATTGGTTATCACTGTGGTATCTGTGGATTGACTCACGGTCATATAAATTTAGTAAGCTTACATCAGCAGTATTTGAATCTGTAACTAGTACAGAAAATGCAGAGATGTGTGCAGATACTCTACACAGCACAGATGGAAATGAGCAACGGAACCTTGTCAGAACTTTTTTGCCTGCAGAATATTACAGGGAAGTAAGAATGCCACCCCCATTTTGCTATGATGGCAGCGATGACACCCGTTTCTAGAGTTCTTGTGTAGCCCATGTACTGCTCAGGTTGCTTATCAGTGTTCGTCTTCACTCTGAACCATGAAGGGTGTAGGGACATGCCATAAACACCAGGGAAAATATGTATGACGTGAAGCAACAAAGAAGGCGATGACAATTTACATTTATAGCAATGACAACGGTGAAAACCAGCAACTACTGTGTGCGACTGGATTGCGCGGGGTGGGTGCCAGCTCGGGAGCTCGAGCCCGTGGTGCAGGAGCTGAAGGAGGTACCTCTCTCTGCTTTAGGTCTCCTTGGTGCAGAGCCTGCAAAACACGGGTTCAGCAGCTCCGCCTGCGCCCACTTCATTGTCATAGCCAGCACAACAGCTAGTTCATTACTGTAGTTTACAAGAGCGAGGCTGCTCAGTGACTAGACATTTCATTAAATTGCCACAAGCCATCTGTCATTTAACTTGTTTTGATTTGCACAATGCTGCTCTGAACCACTAAGTGAATGAAGAGCTTGTCTGGCATTGTGTGCTGCGGCGTGGAAGGCAGCCCAGATGCAAAGTGAGGGAACCGCCATGGGAAAGCCCACTCAAATGGGGATGAAAAGGGTTTTCTGTTTCTTTTAACAAGAACACGAGAAAGGAGAAGCAGGGAGTGAAATGAAAAGTGCTCTGGAGCACCAGGAGATGCAGAGAGTGTATGTGAAAATTAGACAAGGTGTTAGGAATGGCAGAAGACACTAAGCTGCACAACGGGGACCTCAGTGTATGAACATAAGATGACAACGTTAATAGAAGCAACCCTTTAGTTGCCTAATCTTAAAAAAAAAAATAAAAATCTTGGAGTAGCAACAGTCTTAAGAAAAATACTGAAGGCCAAGCACCTAAGATGTAGAAAACCAAGCTTCAGAACAGGTTTTTTATTTAAGGAGAGCAGCACAGACCTTTAACAAATAATTTTTTCCATTTCATTGAGGAACCAAGTCTACTCAAATCAATAGTAGAAGAAGAGCATAATTATATCAGACATGGTTTTCTAGTTTTAGATAAGGAATTATGTAGATATCTGGATTATATGGAACAATTATGAATTTTTCTCTGTTTCATGCGAAGAAATGTGCAGTACAATGGTAGGATTCTGTTCTGTCTGGAATGATATTCAAAACACAGCACATAATTTTGATACAAAAGTACCAGTGTCTGTGTCCTTTCTGACTTAATGCAAAAAAATCTTATTCAACATATCTAGATTTTACACTTGTGCTCCAGACGGTGCATCCAGATTGTCCTGTGACTCTGTAGAAATCCAAAAGGGAGAAAAAAAAAGTGCCACATGAAGCAAATTTGCAAAAAAAAATGGACATTAGTTATGAAGGAAGGTAGTGCAGAGGTTTCCAGGCTAAAGAATTAATCCAGGGATATTTTAGTCAGTTATTTGTTCGGGAATTACTCCAATGCAGACGGTGCAATAAAACACTTCCTGCTGTTCTTCGACTTGTTCCTGCAATGCTCTGCCATCTCCTTGTTGTTGTTTTGAATGTGCCTGGTAGGAAAAAAGTCTACATTATTTGCCTCCCTTGGTATTCAGACTGAGATACTGCTTGAGAGTCTTGAAGATGGAGGTTTGAGCTGATTTTGTTGTTTTACCTCAGGACTCGTATACGGCCTTTATTATGTTGCTTATTTAAAAGACAATTAGTACTATCTGGATTTCCTCATTATGGTGTTTGAGGAATGTGAATGTTGATCCGTACACTTGCTTGATAATAATAATAATTTGTGTGTGTGAAGTCCTCATTACCACCTGCAACAGCCTTTCAAAATGGTGTAAGACAGAACAATTTGCAAATATTAGACAATAAAGGCTAAATAAGAAGATCTGGATATGGTGCAGGTATGTGGCAAAGGGAAGGGAAAGGTCGTTAACTAGCTTGGAGACCTATGGCAAAATACAGAGGTCCCAGGCTGGGTCAGAGTGGGAGCTCCCATCAGGATGAGACTAAAGGGGAAAGTGGTGGAGCTACAAGAAGGGAAAAAATAAATAACCTCTAGGCATTCGGAAACAATACCTTAGATCCACAAATAGGCTGTAAAGTTAATTATTCCACATTATTCTGTGAAACCAACCATCTCCTCTGCTTTACATACAGAGGGAGGATGTTTCTTTGTAACTGATTAAAGGCTGAAACACACAGCTGACACGGAGATTTGCAATTTGGTCCAGCCCTTGAGTTCGTGTGCCAGCACAGGGAGGGAAAAAACCACAAAACAGCAACGTGCCAGAAAAGCATTGGTGCCAGCTGGCTCTGGGTCTTCTGATTTCAGGAGGAGCACGTATCCGACTCATAATTGTTCTGGTTCATGAAAAAATACTTGGGATATGCAGCATTATCTATCTATTCCAGAATTGAGTACAGAGTGTGTAGTTAAAAGTGGGCGTGGTGTAAAACTACGCCGAAATTGTCAGTTATTGGTAAATACAGAAACTGGGCATTGGCTATCAGCAGTAACGATTACCCACGAAGGTGAGGCATGCCGCGGGGCGTGCGTTCCCCCCTTCCTCCTGGGAATTCTGGCGCGTCGTCCCACGAAACGGTGAGAGATTCCCGCAGAGCTACCTACGCTCTGGGAGAAATTTAAAGGGTTTTTTTTGCATTTCTCTTTAGTTTGTTGGTTGGGTGTGTCTTTTTGTTTGTTTGTTTGTTTGAATTGCCTCACACACAGGCCCATCCCATTCAGACCCGGCC